>NW_026848138.1:2554438-2596475 GCF_030411735.1 Phialemonium atrogriseum
TCACCAACCCCCTACCACCCCCCCCCCCCCCCCCCCCCCCCCCCCCCCCCCCCCCCCCCCCCCCCCCCCCCCCCCCCCCCCCCCCCCCCCCCCCCCCCCCCCAAAGAAAAAAGGGGTAGTTTGAGTATCTTACATAGAACCAGGCTCTCAGCATCCACGCCCGATGCTGCTCAATCTGCAAGCGCTTAATCTTGATGTACGCCATGGTCATGGCACCAAGAAACATAATAGCCAGGAAGCCAACAACCGTTTGTGTCTCCACGCCACCACCAAAGGCATGCCTAGCGACCAAGAGCGCGCCGACAGTGGCAATCATCGAGAGCAGTACGACGATATAACCATTGATCCGATGGAAGAGAATGGCCTTGTGCCTAAGGACGGGCACGAACTGGAAGCAGGCGAGGAAGCCGCCCGGGAGGATTCCGGCGAGGTGAAGGATGATCCCGGCCTTCTCGTGGGGGTACTTGCGGTAGTTGTAGCACTCGCCGGGGGCGGTGCCCTTCTCGCTGCAGAGGAAGCGGGAGTAGCCGAGGTAGGAGAACTTCGCCAGGATGAAGCCCATCAGAGTACCGGTGAAGATGAACCAAAGGATGAAGTTGCACCCCTTGGAGAAGCCCAAGGGGTCGTACACCCTACGGGCGATCCGGACAAACTCGTTGGCCGGAGCTCTGTCGGATTTGGCCATGGTTGTTGAGGTTAGGCTTCTGATTCCGTGGGAGACTTGACGGGGTTGAGTTCATCACGTAGCGAGGAAAGGGTCTGCCGGTCTCTGATGGTGCTCTTATATTGATATGATAGTGATGATAGTGAATAGACAGTCTCTCCTCGATCCCAGAGTATTCACCGTGGTATGTGTTTGGTTTTAGGCAGCAGGCATTCTCAAAGCCCTGACGAAAGATTGCAGTATATTATCAAGCCTCCTAACGACAGTCGAGGTCAATGACTGAGCTTGTCAAAACGTCCCAATACCGAAAGCGGATAGACTTCCTTGTTCGCCGTGGTTTTTGGCTTCTGCTTAACTGGTGCTAAGCAAACCAACAACGCCAAGAACCATGGGAGCTCTCTCACGTTGAATCTTTTGTGAAGGATAAGGAGTGATTAATTGCACCCATTGTAGCACCAACTTGCTGGTTTCTACTCTCAGAGATTCGGGCATCCATCCTTTTCTGGCCAGGTCTAGGAATCACCTGTGCTCCACCACTCCTTACGCGCACAACAGAGTGTATCAGCACATTCCATTGCTCAGGGTGGAATGTCAAGGATACAGCTATATGTTTTGTTCAAACAGGATTGTGATTTCAGTTGGGAGTGCTTGCGCCTTCAGCCACCTGCGAATTCCTCAGGGCACAAACCAGGGTAGAATAAGGTCTAACAGACTAAGCGACTGCAACAGCTGTGCCCCCAAGCCACGTCCCAAGCCACGTCTACACGACTATTAGATTAGTACTAAAGACAAACTAGAGACCTACTTGAGTGGAATTTTGTGCTAGAGAGCAATCAGTAGTCTCCTGTGCACCCAGTTCATTGATCTTAGCTCCGTCGTGGTCAAGAATCATCAGAGTCACTGGCGAGTCAGAAGAGAAAGTGGCATTGGCTTAGCTGATGCCGGGGACTAGACACCGGCAATAGTCAAGAGTTGGTTGAGACCCTTTCGCACTTCGATCGTTGTCGACTTTGGCCACCGCTTTTAGAGCGTTGAAAAATTTACAACTTGACGCAAACAAGAGCATTTAAAATGGAAACAAAAATTAAAACTAAAAAACCAGACAGAAAATACTATTCCTAATAGGTGCAGTTTAAATCCGATAATCTAGGCGTTGTTGAGTTGTGAAAGACTCTGAAGGCATATTCATGTAGCTGGCTTGATAGCGTAGTTACTTGTTCGAGACGACTGGGTCGCCAGAGACATAAGATAATTGGTAAAGAGTCTCAACTTTTGCACTAATGTGAGATTGTTCAAATGACAAATATTGTCTAGATATGTTGAGGAGACTTGTGCAACCCATTACCTAGCGCCGGGTTATGACAACTCTCTCTTCCACAGCCGATACTTAGTGCTAAGTCGAGTTGTGATCGACACACGATTCTCCTCCACTACCATCCTAGTGATAGCTTTGGCCTGCGCTCATCGTCTGCCCCGCGACGAAGTATTAGTTCGATTGTATATGTCCCTTGCTCCAGTCGTAATGTGGAAGGTATAGCTTAAGATATTGTTCTCTTCCTATTTAAAGCACATCATTGCAAATATACACTATCTGCCTCTTGATGGCCCGCAAAAAATGCCCAGCGGATTGAAACCAGGGCACAGAGTCTATTCAGTGTAGGCGAGGTTGGTCACTACTGGGAGATGGCAGCTGCAGCAGCCACATCAGCTGTCAGGGCTGCAAGCTGCGGACGAGGAGGACGAGGCTGGATGGTGGAACCACACCCACACTTCAAAAATGGCCGGCTAGTCCGCGACTTCGCTGAAAAGCTGCAGGGGGTGCACTTTTCCGAGGGGAGGGGGGTTGGGCGAGGACAGGGGAGGATGAGGCCGAGAACAACGATGAGGAAAACTGAATTAGCTTCAGAACATGGCTTTTTATTGCCTCCAGAACGTTGTCGTCGACAACATGACCTTGGCAGATTTCCCTTTTGCTCCGTCCCCGGTTGACAGCTGACGTCTTCCCATGAGAAAGACGCGGCTGGAGGCGTTATTCTCTTCCTATGAGATCTGCGAAGATCGGGGCAAGTGAGTGGTTGTGGTCGAATTTCCTTGGACCCCTAAACTCTCCTCCAGTGCCGCGCAGCAGTCGATCGCAGGGCTGCTCGGCGAGTGTGGGGGACAATAGCGGGGTGCAGCATCAGTGTGTTAGGTCGTGACCAATGGAGGCCAATAATATCAGGCATCATTAGTAGTACTAGACTAACTATGCGGGCAGGGATATGCGTTTGGTATATAAATACCGGGTGTTAGGCTCTAACGACGAGCTAAAGCTAGCGCCCGTTGCCCCTGTGGGTTGCGCCGCACCGCGTGGTTGCACCGAATCTTCATTCAAAACAAACCGAGGTGCTGGTAAAGAAAGTCTTCTTTTTGTGTGAGCTCCGTATGGCAATCGCCCTTTCCCTACCACGCCACTACAGCCTGTCGTGTTTATCAATGGCCTGCTGAGTTGGAACGAGCTTCTACACTCTGCTTTTCCCTAGGTCCCCAGGACTCTCGGCCTACCGACGTCTCCTTCCCAAAGGGGGCTGAACCGCATCGAAAGGACACTCTTACCGTCCAGGATGTCGTTCTTCTTCGGAAGGGGAAGGACACGAACCAACACTGTTGATTTGCCGAAGCAGGCGCGGGAGCATGTTACCAAACTAGAGGGGCCAGCTGGTGCAGCAAAGGTTAATTCCTTCGCAGCTCTCGACCTGCATTTCAATGTTAATCTCACCTTCCTACCTAGGCCGAGGAGCTCGCCAGAGTTCTTAATCAGATGAAATCCATCCTGCAAGGGACCTATGGTACGCCATAGCCGCCTTCCTTTTTTTTTCTCTCTCACGGGACGGGGACTGACAAAGTTCGCAGAGGCAGATGTGAGCCCGGAGCAGATCTACCAGCTGGTGACGTCCATAATCGACGAGGACCTCCTTTACCTCCTCGCCGTAAACCTCCACAGGTTACCGTTCGAGTCGCGGAAGGACACCCAGGTCATCTTCTCGTACGTTTTCCGCTTCCGCCCGCCGACCGCCTCCGAGAACAGCGAACCAATTGCCCTGGCATACGTCGTCGACAAGCGGCCGCAGGTCCTAGTTGCGCTATGCAGGGGGTACGACCACAAGGAGAGCGCCACCCCCGCCGGATCGGTGCTGCGAGAGGTCTTGAAGAGCGAGGCCGCCGCGGCCATCATCCTGTACGATGACGGAGACGAGCTGGGGTCGAGCGCGCAGGGCATAATGGCGATAGAGAGGGACCGGCCGCAGAGCGGGAATGGCGTGTTCTGGCGTTTCTTCGACTGGATCGACAAGAGTTCTTTCGAGGTGGCGGCCGACGCCTTCACAACATTCCGGGTATGTCTACCCCCTTCTCGCCGGCGTCCTCTGGCATGGCGGGTGCTGACATGGATGCTACTCCCCAGGAAGTCCTTACCAGGCACAAGGACCTTGTTCCCAGGTATCTAGCCATCAACTTCGACCTCTTTTTCGACAAATACAATCATATTCTGGTCCAATCCAACAGCTACGTCACCAAGCGGCAGTCCATCAAGCTCCTGGGCGAGATCCTACTCGACAGGTCCAACTACAACGTCATGACGGCATATGTCGACAGGGGCGAACACCTCAAGATATGCATGAACCTGCTCCGGGACGACAGGAAGATGGTCCAGTACGAGGGCTTCCACGTCTTCAAGGTCTTCGTCGCGAACCCGCACAAGTCCATCCCGGTCCAGAAGATCCTCCTGATGAACCGCGACAAGCTGCTGACCTTCCTCTCCCACTTCCTCGAGGACCGGACCGACGACGAGCAGTTCATAGACGAGAGGGAGTTCCTCATCAAGCAGATCAGGAACATGCCTCCCACGCCTGTGGCACCTCAGCGCTAGGTAGTCGAGGTCGACTTGGGGTTCGGCAAACGGTGCATTTGGATTGTGTGTATAGCAGGAATTTCGGAGTCCGGGGTGTTCATGAGCTACGGTCGCATGTTGGGTTACCTTGACGCCGCGGGTAGGTGGCAGGTTGGGGTTAGTACAAGTCCGGGGCTTCCCGATCATTGGAACTGCTTGGGATTCTGGCGAGGTTAGGAGGCAGTAGGTAGGGAGACCATTGCTGTATTTTTGTCCCATAGCACGCACGAGTGGGGCCATCCTCCTGATGTGCCACGAGAAACAAATACACAATACTCTACCAAGTGGAATAGGTAGACAGAGCTGCCTCCTTTTCGCCCCAGTTAACTGTCTCTACTTGGATCTTGGCGTTGGGAAAGGACAACCCAGTGGAAGAAGTCACTGTAGCACTTCGAAAGCCCCGGTTTAATCCGCCTGTCTGAACTTGAATTCTGGTACGGATTCCGGAATAAATCTTGCATAACGACTCATGGCTATGGGAATTATGGGCATCTCGGCAAGCCACACCATGGCTAGAATGCCACCCCACCAGTCTCACGAGAGTCCCCCATTCAAGGAAGGGTACACGGATTTGTTGACCAACAACTCTCTCTATCTTTGATCAGGGATAGAAAACACTGTCCTCGAGAGTCGGGAGATTGTTCGAGAAATCAAGTACTTGAGCGGTTTAAAGACCGGGTGGAGGAGGGACCTAGGGTTTCGGCTGTTAGTCGTGAGGAGCAAGGGGCAGTCTACAGAGCCACCTACCGAGCTATATCCACCCATTCCGGGCGGTGAGGCGGATGGAGGGGGTGGCGGAGGAGCAGAGCCGGAAGGCGGTGGCGGCGGTGGAGCTGCCTCGCTCGGCGGGGGAGGGGGCGGAGATGCCGCGGTGCCCGGCGGGTGAGGAGCAGCAGCGCCTTGTTGTCCAGCCTGCGCCGCGGCAACCCATTGCTGGTACATCTGCATATATCTAAGGGGAAGTCAGTAACCCGTAACGCGGCCCGGTATGGCTGAGGATTGGTCTTACGCGGCGTAACCACCATACGCGGCATAGGGGTCGGAGGTTCCGTAGTACTGCGCGTATTGGGCAGCATAATCAGCAGCACCGGGGGTGTTGCCAGATGCTGCGGGGGGCGAAGCAGTCGCCACCTCAGCGACAGGCGCCGGCGAGTTGCTATAGCCGTTGTTCCTGTTATACCCCTGATAGCCTCCTGAGCCGTGCGACCGCTCGCCATAGCCTCCTGGGTTGTGCGATCGATCGCCATATCCTCCTGAGCCGCCAAAATTACGAGGTGGCCGGGCTTTGAACTCTTCGTACTGCTCCTTCACGTTGGCAAGAAGATCTTCGCACAATTCCTTGCCCTTCTGGACCATCTGAGCGTCTGGGCCGCTGTTGTGCATTGTTAGAAGTTGCGTCAGTTTCGTCGGGGCGCGGTAGACCTACGCAACATGCAGGAACATTTCCTCCTCGCTCTCCTGTCCCGTAGAAAGCTCAACATAACCCGAGCCACGGCCTTTGATTTGGACACGGCAGCCGGTTTCCTGTTGGATATGCTTCACATAGGCTCCGCCATGACCAACGACCTGGGCACGAAGGTTGAAGCCAGGAATCGGTTCAAGGTCGATGGGGATCTTCTCCTCGGGCCATTTGCGCTGTTTCAAATTAGAGTCGGGAGGGGAGGCGGCAACAGAAAAGTTGGGAGGGTAAACATACGCGGCCAAACTCATCACGCTCGACCTGTTCCTGGTCTCTGCGGCGGAAGCGTCTCTCGTCGACCAACTGGGGAAGTTCCTGTTTCATCAGTTCCTCGATCTTCGCAACAGCTCGCTCAAGTCCTTCTTTGGAGGTGCTGGTAATATGCAAATAAAGCGGCGGGTTCTGTACAAAAAAAAAAAAATGGTGAGCCGTGGTGTCTTATAAACTTCAGATGAAGAGACATACCGCTGGCGTCGCCATAGTCTTGTCGGGATAGTAGGCACCCCGAGTGGTAATATCTTTCGAAAGTCAATAGGTCAACTATGGCTCCTCAAATCGGCTGGATTTATAGGTGAGGCGTACCGGCACCAGTTTCATCTTTGATCTATATCAAGCAGCCGAGGTCAGCAGGGGCAAAAGAGGGTGATCCTGTACGGCTATCATGCTTCAGTAAGCAAGACTATTCCCGTACAGAGACGGGGGAGGAGAATCGATTCAGGGCTGGAGAGTCAGCTGAGATAACCGAGAGTATTTACCATTTTCTGGGTTGACCCTTTGGTCACAAGATATCGGTTTCGCAGATCGTTCACTTCAATATCCTTGATGTAGTCGCCGTCGGAAATATACATCTCTCCATTGATATTCGCGGAGGCGTGGTTTACGTCGCCGGATTGAGTTGTCGGGGAACTAGACTTGACAGGAGGAACATCGACATGCTGGATGCCCTTGCGCGCTTGAAGCTGGGCATTGATCCTGGCAGCAGCAGCAGCTGTGATGATGCTATTAGTGACAAGTCTCGGGCAAACCAAACGACTGGAGTAACGAATATGGAGGCTTGCTCCGGTGGCAACGTACCAGCAGCTGCAGCTGGATCAAGTGGAGATTTGGAATCCGGGGTTGAGCTGTTGCGCGCCTTGGAAAGAGGGCTTCGCTCTCGCGCGGTCTCCTGCCTTCGAGGTGGAGAGCGCGATCGTCTGTCAAATCGCGATGCTCGCTTTGGCTCAGGTTCAGTCTGGTCAAAGCGGGAGCGCTTGACGCTGCGCCGTTCGGAGTCTTCCATTCTGTCAGGTCCTCATGGAAATTTGGTGAGTTGTTCCGACTTGTATCCTTCGTCGTGTGTTGTAGGTTGTGCCGAGCAGGTAGGTACCTAGATTGAGGTGGGCTGTGACTTTTCCAAGGTCGAGCCTCGCAAACTTGAAGGCTCAAGCAGCTAGTACAGGGTCCACTCTGGACTGGGTTCGGACCAATATTTTCTCCAGGTTCCGGGGAAGCAGCCAGTCAAATCCCTGCATCTGCAGGTGCTTCGACGCTTGGATCGGGCTTAGGTTCAAATGTACCCAGTCGTTTCAACATAAGTTCTACCCTGCGCTGGAAAAATTGGCTCACTGAGGTGCTTGAAAACTTGGTCACTAGCCGCTGCCTCCTTCTACCAATTCCTAGACTGTCAACCTAGGTCGTCAGGAATTCACCCAGGTACTTCGTGCAGGTTCCACTATCGATTCACGTGCAAACCAGGATCCGTTAGCTTCTTGCGCACGGACTTCTCCGCACCACAAATGGTCCAGACTCCGATTATGGCCGAAATTTTTAATCCCAGCACAGCGGTGATTCATCCCTCCAAGTGCCCGTCAAAGGAGGAGTCACGAAACGCTGAGTTGAACTTATTCCACCTTTAGTGGCTGTGAGACCCATCGATTCTGATCAGGGGACCTATCGTTCTCCTAATTGATCAGGAAAATGGCATCTCGAAGCTTCTTGAAGTCGGCAGCATGGCGAATCCTCACACCGACGGCTCGGGGCATCCCAGCTCTTCCCACCCACGCAACGCCAGTGGCCCTTCGATACAGCTCTAGCAGCAGCTCGACTTCCGCCATGGCCTACAAAGCCATCAGACGGCGCCAGGCCCCCCTTCCCATCAGCGATGCACCACCGTCTTGGTCAGCCCAGGCTGCCGTCTCGAACATCCTCTACGAGACGCCCACACCGTCGACTGCCCCGCCCAAACGGCATGTCCTCAATTGCCTTGTCCAGAACGAGCCGGGAGTGCTCTCGCGCGTCTCGGGAATTCTTGCAGCTCGGGGCTTCAACATTGACTCCCTTGTCGTGTGCAGCACCGAGGTGGAGGATCTCTCTCGGATGACCATCGTGCTCACTGGTCAGGATGGCGTTGTCGAGCAAGCCCGGAGGCAATTGGAAGATCTGGTGCCTGTCTGGGCGGTTTTGGACTATACCAACGCTGCCCTGGTCCAGCGGGAGCTTCTCCTGGCCAAAATCAACATCCTTGGGCCAGAGTACTTCGAGGAGCTCCTCACTCATCACCGGGAGATAACTGCTATCGACCAAGAATCCGAGGTTCAGAACGAAACTAGTGAGCTAAGCTTGGATGAGCTTGCAAAGGACTTCCATCCCAGCCGACTAGCTGCTAGCGAGGCGCTGAGGCACAAGCACGAGCATCTGAAGAGCATCACCTATTTCGCCCACCAATTCGGTGGCAAGGTACTAGATATCAGCACAAATAGCTGCATTGTTGAGATGTAAGTGGAATCCGCCCAAGTTCATCGGGCTGTCCTTCGGTTACTGATGAATTCAGATCTGCCAAGCCAAACAGGATCGACTCCTTCCTCAAGCTGATCGCCCCCTTCGGAATTCTGGAGTCAGCCCGCACTGGCCTAATGGCTCTGCCACGATCTCCTCTGTACGGACCTAACGAGGACGACGGACATGTGAAGGATGCAGATGAGGTGGTTGATGCTAGCCAGTTACCGCCTGGCTGATGGGCTGGGTTTATGTTCGGTTGCTGTTTGCCTGACTTGGTTTTTGGACTCCGTGTACATACTGGCGGGTAATTGGACTGATTTAAGCATTGCTTTTGTGCCATATTTTAACGGCGTGCTATCTCCGATCGCCCTCCTTCTTTCCCCAGACCCCCTCCCAAAACCTCGACCATGACACACGTCTTATAGCAGATTTCCTTTGTTGACGACGAATCCTTCTAGCGCAGCTGCGTGATCGTCAATTGGGTTGTTCTCCGTGACAAGTAATAGTCGTGACAAGCGTCTGTACTTACCAACAGCTGCCCACAGGCGATTCTCTGCTTCCGGAAAGACGAGAGATCGCGGGCTGTAGAAGACCTCATCTGCGACCTCTTCTGGGTGGCGAGGCAAGCAGTGCATGAACTTCCAGTCGGGTTTGGCACCGCCCCGCTCTGCAAGCTCATTTGTAATCTGAAACCCGGAGAACGCGTTGAGCCGTTTCTGCGCATCTACCTCTTGGCCCATGGAAATCCAGGTGTCGGTGACCAAGATATCCGAGTCCCTGACAGCTTCTTCGGGAATGGTTGTCTCGGTGAGCTTTCCTGGCGACGCCACGCCGTCTCCCGCAGAGACTATGACCTGTTTCATGGCATCGGGAATGCCGTAGCCAACTGGGGAGGCAACAGAGATATGAATACCCATCTTGACACATGCCGTGGCAAGATCGAAGAGGACGTTGTTCGAGTCGCCTATCCATGCGATCTTCAGCCCCTCAAGGCCGAGACTTGACTCCGTAGGCACCCTTTCTGGGAATGCCTCGTGGATGGTCAAGAAGTCGGCAATGGTCTGCAAGGGGTGGAAGTCGTCAGATAAGGCGTTGATGACGGGGACTGACGAATGTTTCGCCAGGTTTGCGACATCGGAGTGAGGGCCAACTCGAGCCACCATACACGAGGTCATGGATGAGATTACGACGGAGGTGTCGTGGAGGGACTCATTCACCTAGTGGGTGGTTTAGCCAATGTGCAAGTCGCGGGAGCATGTTGGGGAACTCTTACGCCCAACTGGATGTCATCCTTGCCAAGGAACATGGGATGGCCCCCCATCAAAGCCACTGCAGCCTCGGTAGACACGCGTGTCCTAGTGCTACGCTTGCTAAACATCATGGCCACTGTTTTGCCCGTCAACGTCCCACTCAGAGACTGGGGCGTACCATCGGCAGACCAGGCGTCTTTAACAGCTGCCTTGTGATTGGAAGCATTGCGGACCAAGGAGGTGAACTCGGATGGAGTTAGGTCGCTGATTGACATCAAATGGCGAGGGGCCGTTGCAGAACCGGACATGGCCCTGGTTTGAGCACTCCTGACGGCCATCTGGACGGGGCGAAATGTTGGCCGATGCATGGTTGTGGACGGTGAGAGTAATCAAGGGAAGACTGAGCAAAACAAGTTGACGAAACCAATGGATGCTGTGAGCGAGTTAGAAACTGAACCAGGACCAAGACAAGGCTGCTAACTCGGATTCATACATTTCAGGTAACTAGATGAATTATGAGTCAGCTCAAGTTGACTTTCATGAAGGCCAATGACCTGCCCATCACAACGTCTAACGGTGTGAGAGAGGTCTTGACTCAGAGATTTGACCGCCAAACCACGTTATGAAAAGGGCTAGAGTGATATGCAGAGGGAGGAACAAGGTACCTGCGACAAGACTTGGAAGGATGCAAAGCCTTTCCTACCAGGAGAAGAAGGGGAAGGTTGGCGTCTTTATGAAGTTACTCCTCTCCACCGGTTCGATATATTGGCATCTGGAAGCTGCCGACGTCTTGCAGGAGTTTGCCCTCTGTTCTGTCACGAGTGTCAAGTCGAAGTCAGGACATCCTCCTTTTGCTTCATCGATATGTTCAGAGTTAAGTCTGTGTCTGTCGTTGCGCTAGCCAATCATAAAAAAGGTAATCAACATTTGCAGGCGAGCATCCTCGCTACCTACAGAAGAAGACTAGCGGCCCTGCTAGCCCTATAATCCTACCATACCCAATGAAGCTTGGTTGTGTTTGCTTCAGTCTGGAGCACGTGGACGACTCAGAGACCCCGAAATGTACTCCATGCACTGCGCAGAGATACGTGTACTCGTAGGTGCCTGGGTGGCCTATGCGCCGCAACCAACTCGGTGGCGGAAGCCAGGCACCGATGGGAAGGGGTACGTGCGTAGCACGACGTTCGACATGCCTTGGTTTCAGGTGACGACATCGGCACCTTTGTTGTCCTTCAAGCACTCCTCCATTCTAGAACCTTAATTTAAGACATTACGCACACAACGGCTTCCTCGATTGAGAGCACCTCTTGCAAGTCCACGAGGCAGATCTTTGGCCATGAACTGAAAGGGGGCTTGGCCGAGATCATCGCACACGTTAACGCCATCCCCCTTCCACCCCAGCGATCGCCATCACCATGTCCGACTCAGCGTCCGGCAGAGCCTCATCTCCGCTGCTCGCTGGCCAGGACGGGTCCAAAGCATCCATACAACCTTCGGAGATCTCATTCGAGTCTACACCGCTTCTCTCAAGCACCGGATCTAATGTCCGGTATGATGGCAGAGAGGATGAATCCGTCCGCAGTGACGCCACCTCGATCGCCGCATCGGTCAGGTCTCGACACACCGACGCATCATCAATAAAGAGCAGTACCAAGAAGTCAAGTCGATTACCCTCCATCATCGCCATGGTTATTCTTGCGCTGTTTTCCACTGGCATAATCATCGTGGCCTTCTTCGCTCCTGCTGCGGTCGAGGAGTATGCCAAGGAGGCGGCTGTTCTGGAACCGACGAGTCTGTCCCTCGAATCGATAACATCGAACGGGGTCCGCGCTCGCATTCAAGCCGTATTCAAACTGGATGGGACTCGTGTTAGGAACGATCATGTTAGGAGTGCTGGCAGGGCCGCGACCTGGATGGTGAGACAACTGGGTACGGGGGAGACCAATATCACCGTCTATCTTCCCGAGTATGACAACATTCTACTTGGTACGGCCAGCGTGCCACCGCTGGTTATCGACATTGTGGATGGCCACAGTACAGTCATCGATTTCGTTGCCGAACTCGTGCCTGGCGACGCGAATGGTATCCGGACGATTGCCAACGACTGGTTAGACGGGAGGCTCGAGTTGCTGAGGATTCATGCCAAAGCAGATGTCCACCTCAAGTCCGGAATTATTCCCCTTGGGACGCACGCCATCTCTGAGTCCCTTACTTTTGAAGGTCAATATCTCTACCGTTCTTTCGCTTCGTTGTATTTTGGAGAGAAATCGCTCTTTTAAAAAAAAAATCGAACACAATCCAATTTCTCTTGCTCGTCCCGCCACTGCTTGATCTCTTGGCTGATAGATTGCATAGCCAAGAAACTGTCTGACCTACCGCAATACAACATCACTCGCTTAAATTTCCTCGAAGTCCCTATCCCCGGCGACGGTAATCGAGGGATGGGCGCAGAGGTCTCATTGACGGCGTTCAACAAATATCCTGTCTCGATTGATGTTCCGAAACTCGGATTTGAGATCCTCGTATCTGGCTGCAGCCCGTCCGATCCCTACATTCTCGTTGCCGACGCTGTCACTGAGCCTGTAGCCGTGCGGCCGATGTCAGACGTTGTCGCCGAAGTGAATGGCCTCATCAGAGGCCTTCCCGAATTGCTGCTACAGGCCTGCCCCAACTCTGACTCGTCCCCGCTGGACCTCTTACTGAAGCAATACCTCGACAGCGAGGCGGCGACGGTATTCGTTCGTGGCGCCGAGCAGCCGAGGGCCGACATGCCGGGCTGGCTAGCAAAGATTCTGGCCAGTATTACACTTCCCGTTCCGTTTCCCGGACGGTCCTTCGATAACCTCGTCCGCAATTTTTCCGTGGCCGATGTCCGATTTACGCTTCCCAGCCCCTTGGCCGATCCGGACGATCCGGACGCAAATCCGAAAGTTTCAGGGGTCATCAAAGTGCTGGCGGCCCTGCCATCCGAGATGAATTTCGATATCAATGTCACTGATATCCGGGCCACCGCCGATGTCTTCTACCAGTCGAATAAACTGGGGGAGCTTGACCTTCAAGATTGGTTAAAGGCCAACTCGACAAGACTAGATGCAAAGGAGGGCCGCGAGGCTTTACTCAAAATCCAGTCCCGAATAGAAGACGCGCCCCTGAATGTCACCGACAGCGATGTCTTAACCGATGTTGTACAAATGTTGCTATTTGGTGACGAGCAAGTCATCTTGGATATCAAAGCCGATGTCGGCGTCAAAGTGCTGACAGTTCTTGGGGCACTCACTTTGAAGGGCATCCCCGCCGAGGGCCAGTTCCCAGTAAAACGTCCGTCTTCACTTTGGTAGTGTTAGTCACCTTCAACTTGAATAGATCTCATGTTGAGTCTAGTCTTCAAGCCCTGCGGGGATGCTTACCTTCAGATGGCATGCTGACATTTCTCAAGCTCTTCCGAGAAACTCGCTCACCGAGCTAGAACCGAGGATTGGCAACATTACCATCCTCGAGACCACACCTGGGTCTATAAGGCTGGAGGCTCTGGTCAATGTCACAAATCCGACCCCTTATACAGCCCATATCCCATCCATCAACATCCACGTTATCAGTAACGGCTCCCTTGTTGGTGAAGCGCTTGCCGAGGATCTGGACATTGGCCTTGGAAATAACACCAACCTCAAGGTGTCGGCTCTATGGAACCCCTCAAGGGGCGGCGACAAAGGTATCCAGACAGGGCGGGACCTTCTCTCTGAATACATATCCGGCTTCAACACTACTGTGACGTTGAGAAGCCATAGAGGGAGCATACCCTACCTGCCTGAAGTTGGCCATGCCCTGTCGAGACTCAATCTCACCGTTGCGGCGCCACGGCTCAGAATCCCCGGTGACGACGATAATGAGCAGAGCCACTTTATCAAGGATGCCACATTTCACGTATTCTCGTCGACCGCCACGTTCACCTTATTCTCGCCCCTTGAGCACAACACACTGTACCTTGAGCGTGTCAACGCGACAGCCTACTACAATCATACGGACCCGGTGGGGAGGATCGAGTACGGCTTGCCATTTGCGTGCCCTCCCGGTGCGTCGCAGACGCCCAAACTCCCCGTCGAATGGTCCCTGGACTCGGTTGGATACGAGAAGTTGAGGAAAGCATTAGGCGGCCAAATGAAGCTAGACGCAGAGGCCGTCGTTGGCGTGCGGCTGGGAGCTTGGAAGGAGACGCTCTGGTACATCGGAAAGGGAATTGGGGCAAAGATACGGGTCTGAAATATAAATCCGGCGCAAGGGGCTGGCTTGTGTGCTTCCATAGCCGGTGTTATTAGGAGTCCATGGCGGAAAGATTGCTTCTGCTGGCGCACCACCGATTCCTCCAGGCACTGACTCGAGTGCTACGGATGTCATAGAATATGATGCGTTGCTTTTTTCGGACATATACATTATGGGCTAGAACCCCCTGTTGATGTTTGGCTATTTGTTGGCTACTTCTAGAAAGGCGAGAAATATAAGAGGAACCTCTCCGTCAGCTCGAGCGGCATCTGGATAAACTTGATCGTGTCGGTAGTCCAGGCCTCATTTTCCGTCCTCACCCCGACCAGTCTCGCGTCCTTGCTAGTCGGCCTCCGCGGCTCCCGGCTGATGGCCATGGTCACCTCGCACTCCCCCCGCCTGATAGCCACGGGGCCCCTGAGCCGCGCGAAGACCTCGCCGCCGCCGCCCTGGACATCGAAGACGCTGACGCTGTGGTCGATCTCCATGGGGCTGGGGTTGGTCACGAGGAACGTGGTCGAGACGCCGGAGACGTCGACGACGCGCGCGGCCAGCCCGCCCATGGCCCGGATGCGGACGTCCTTGCTGTACACGCACCGGCCCGTCACGCCGACGGCCGAGACGCAGCACGGCCCGTTGTCGAGCGTCAGAACGAGCCACTCGTCGTCGACGGCCGACCGCACGAAGGCCCGGAAGGCCGCCAGATCGAGCACCCTGACCGTCTGGTTGCGGACTTCGACCCGCGAGCCGCCGGGTCGGGTCATTATCTGGGGCAGTTGAAGCTTGCCGAAGCGGGCGCCCCTGAAGACGAGGTCGACTTCCATGGGAGACACTGTCGCTGAGATGGGTCCGGTCCCGGTCACTAGAGCCGAGACGCTTATCACGAAGGTGCTTTGGGGAGACGGTGTTAGCACGCTGTTCTTGAAAGCTTTGCTCAGTTATGCGAAAGGGGGGGAGGCGCGAGATAGTTCTTACTCTGCTGTTGCATTGGTAATCCTGACGAAATCCACCTCGAGACCTGAATAGTCCAAAATGAATTTGACGATACGATGCATGGCTGTGACTTGAATTATTCCAAGTTGCCGGCAACTTCTTGAGCGCAGCTAAGTGGCTTGAGGACCAGAAATAGCAGTTAAGTCTGGAGGGATAACGATGGTTCGTTGGCTGATTGTGAATGAAGAGGCAGCGAGCCTGAGGGTGAGTATAGGGGTAGGAGATAGATAGATCTGGTAGTCCACCTTGGTCGGTGCCCTCTTCTTATACACAGCAGCTAGAGGGTTTCTCCTCACACAGAAGACTTCACCAAGGGACAGCAAACAGATTGCATATGCCTTCCTGGACGACTCAGAGTTGGCAGTAGGAGCAGTTCTATGGCCAGCCGCAATGTTACACAACAAAAGTCGTATAACTGGGCCAAGCGGGAGGCAGCGGATCTGAAGTCTAACGTGTGGGCAAGCAAAGGTGCATGTGTGGGCTGCGGGAAAACTAGGGACGATGCTACCGAGTCTCATCGTCTCAGGCATCTTCTGCCGGCTCACAAGCTGGTCAGAGAACTGAATTGCACAAGGGGTAACGTCGCCCTTCAACCCAAGCGACAAACTATAGTACACAGAGCATATACAAGGCGTCGGCTGCCATACAATCGCGAAGGGAATGACTAGGCTCATGATGCAGCCTTGAGAGTAGCAGCTTCGTTCCTCGCCTGTGCAACAAGCGCAGCCTCCCTCCTTTGCGCCTCCAGCATTCTCCGTACCCTCTCGCGATCCACCTCGCCCCTCTTCCTCAACTCCTCAGCATCTCGCAGCTCGGCCTCCTCTTGTGGCGTGGGCAGTACCGGAACCGCGCCCGTCTTCTCCATGAACTCCTTTAGTATGATGCTCGAGTGCAGCGCCTTCATGTTGATCGAGACTGTCCGCTCGCCCTGGGCCGGTTCGGGTGCCTTCGCAAATCCGTCCGCGGAAGAAGCAATCTCAGACTGGGCGCCTTCCTCGGCAGCGGCAGCGGCAGCATCGGCGTCTTTACTGCCATCACGGAAGTATAGTGTCATGGTCGCGGGGCCGGCCTGGTCGGTGGTCCGGTTGACGATCATTGGGATGGCCGGGTTCCAGAATTTCAAACGCGGCAGGCTCTCTCGCCAGAACTTCCTGTAGGATCCACGTCGTCAGGAAATGCCCTGCAACGGCCGTCTCACGCTCGTCGGAGACGCTGCGATCGGGGGCAACGTACCTTGGCCCCATATGCCCCTCGCTGTTCTTCTTCGCAAACTCAATGTGTATCCGCGTAACATCGGGGGGTAGGAGGGCTGCGCCGGGTCCATGTCGAATTTCTAAGAGCTGCTCTAGTCGTTAAGCAATGGGTCATCCCGCCAAGTTGGGGCGGTCGTGGTTCAACACGTTACCTTCTGTTTGCCGTTGTTAGTTTTCCCCTTATGTTTCCTAAGGGGCGCGGAATCTGCAAACTTACTCCTCTTAATTTGTTCATTCGCCGTATGACGCCCACCATCTTGACAAGTAGCGGTGCACCTGTTGGTGCCGTATGAGCTGCTTGATCTCGGTCTTTGCGAAACGCGATGCTGCTCAATCCTTAAAGTTTTGGATGCGGCTCCGCTTGAAAATGTCCCGAGCTACCAATGCACCGGCCCAGTGGCGCCGGGGTCTTATCACTAACGGGCTTAGCGCCAATCGGCTTGCCTGCCGGGGAGACGCTGTGGAACAAATTTTTGATGCCCACCCAGAAAGAACCAGGGTGAAGCTCTTAATCGCGACATCTTCCTCAACTCCGCGTCAGGTAGACAAACAGAAGGCAGTTTGAGACAGCCTAGTTGTCTGTGGACTGACTGACTAGAAATGCAGTCAAGCAGATCGATCAGCTCGAAATGGCTCAGGAGAGCCTTCAACATCGGGAATGGCCCTTTGAGTTCCGAGCTTCCACTCTATCTTTGTCCAAGCCTTGTCAGAAGCTCGACAATAGGTCGTCGCACCTTTGTCTACCGTCCGAGCCAAGCAAAAGCCGGGTGTAGACAACAGGCTAGGCGGTTACACACATACACTGAGAGCGCAAGCGCGACAACACCGCCAATACCGTCGTCTCCTCGCCCCCTGAGGACGCTGCCCCTACAGTGTTCCGGCTGCGGAGCTTTGTCTCAAACCTCTCTACCCAACCAGGCTGGATATTACGATTCAGAAAGGAAGTCCGTCGGTTCCTACCTGGGGCTACTCGAAGAGGAGAAGAAACGTGTCCGGGACGATGATCGCGTCGTCCAAGATGCGCTTCGTTCCTTGGAGCTGAACAAGCTGGGCGGACTGGGGACTGACTTGAAGACGCTGCTAAAAAAGCCCACGGCCGCCAACTCAAGCCTCATCCCCGAAAGCTCGAAAGCGCCCCTCTGTGATCGCTGCCACAACCTGATCCACCACCATGTCGGAAACCCGATATACCACCCCACCATCGAGTCCCTGCGAGAGACAATCGAAGAATCCCCGTATAAATACAACCACGTCTATCACGTGGTAGACGCCGCCGACTTTCCCATGTCTCTGCTGCCCAGGATCAACCAGCTCATTGACATGATGCCGCTGCGGTCACAGAACCGGAGGTCGAGGTCGGGCAAATACCACCGAGGTCGGAAAACTGAAATGAGCTTCATCATCACCCGATCGGACCTGTTGGCGCCTGTGAAGCAACAGGTGGACTCGTTAATGCCCTACCTCAAGGATACGCTACGAGACGCCCTGGGTAGGGCTGGGAAGCATGTTCGGCTCGGAAACGTGAGGTGCGTTAGCGCCAAGAGGGGTTGGTGGACGAAGGAACTGAAGGAAGAAGTCTGGGAGCGCGGTGGTGCTGGTTGGATGGTGGGCAAGGTGAATGTTGGCAAAAGCCAACTCTTCGAGGCTGCTTTCCCCAAGGGGAGGATGGACTGGACCCCGCCGAAGCATCAGATCTCCGTCCCGGTCTTTCCAGCGGCCCAACCAAAGACTCCTGTTGAGACTATTTCTGAGAGGACCACATGGGAAGACGCACAGGGCAGCTCGGCGATGCTCGAAAACAACGACATGGATGAATCGTCCCTTCTGCCGCCCGCACAGGTCGAGACCAACTATCCCGCTATGCCTGTTGTTTCGTCTCTACCGGGGACCACCGCATCGCCAATCCGGGTGCCGTTTGGAAATGGAAAGGGAGAACTGGTTGACTTGCCTGGACTGGCCCGGAGTGACTTGGAAATGCACGTTAAAGAGGAGCACCGTGCCTCCCTCGTCATGAAATCCCGCGTTCTCCCTGAGCAGCAAGTCATCAGACCCGGCCGCTCGCTCCTGCTGGGCGGCTTCATACGCATCACTCCCAAGACTCCCGACCTCACCTTCCTCGCGTATGCTTTCACGCCAATCGAACCCCACCTGACCTCGACGGAAAAAGCGATCCTCGTCCAGGAGCAGTCCGAAGAAGCCCCAAACGTCGACAACATTTCCGTGCCCGGCACGGGAGCAAAGATTCAGCAGGCGGGGTCCTTCCAGCTCCGTTACGACGTGACGAAACCGCGAACCGGGCCCATCACCCGGCGAGATGCCGCGGGCATCAACATCGACCGCTTGCCCTACCGCGTGCTGGCCATAGACATACTCATCGAGGGCTGCGGCTGGGTGGAGATCGTCGCGCAGGTGCGGACGAACCAACTATTTGCTACGACGAGCGAGGCTCGGGTCGAAGAAACGAAGGAGGTCACAAACCCGGAGAGGTTGGAGAGCCTGGATTTGTCCGATCCCGAGCCAGGGGAGAAGAACGGAGTGGCAAACCCCGAGAAGCTGGAGAGCCTGGATCTGTCCGGTCCCGAGCCAGAGGCCCATGCAGAGCCCGAGGCCTCTTCGGCGGAACCGAACTGGCCTGTCATCGAAGTCTTCTCTCCTGAAGGCAAGTTTATCGGGTCACGGAGGCCGATGAACGCCTGGCTGCTGAACAAGCCGAAGAATACGACTACAAGGTCTCGACCCCGACGCAGCATGAAAGGGGCCAAGAAGAGAGAGAAGTCTGCCCGCCGCGCATCAGAGACTGTGGGTGGTCCTGAGTAACCCCAGTGAGGGAATTGTTAGGTGCCTGAGAGAGCAGGGGATTGGTCAATGTACTGATACGATATATTACTGTGAGTCTACTCCGCAGGGAGGTTCAGATTTAATCATAATGAAAACTGCGGACGGCTAGGAAAACAAATACTCCCCTTGATAATCCTCGTTGATTCCCCCGTGGTTTGTTCCCAAGCAGGGTTTACAACTTGCCAGTTGCGAAGACCCACTTTCCAAGTTGCACCGAGAAAGCTGGTGCTGGTGCTGATGTTCAATTTTTGATTCATTTTCAACAAAACAAATGCAAATGATCCAATTGTAGAGCTGTGTACCTCCGTATGGACCCCCTATTATTTGACTGATATACGTGCTCGCACTAGTGGTTAGTACGACTTACAATAATAATAAAAACCACAACGCAATGGAGCGCCCTGACGTTGTCCGCCCGCTGGGGCACATGTAAGTGCCTCTCGTCTTTTTAAACGCTTAGGTACTCAGTTCGTTGTCATTGACTATGGACGCAGAGAGATGTACTCATCATCTCGCCATGCCCTTGGCTTGTACCGGGGCATAGCAAATGCATGCCAGTACGTGGTTCCCGCTCAGGCGTTGCGGTCAGGGTCTGGATCCCTCAAGGCAGTGGTCGAGAGCGCGTTGGCGCGGACCATCCTCCGGCTGGGTTCCCTGAGGGTGGGAATAATCGACGAAGACACGAATAAGCCGTGTTTTACGCATATTCCCTCCATTAATCTCCATGATATTATCGAATGGACAGTGGTAAAACAAGGAGGCGGATCCTCGGATTTGGAATCCGAGCTTCTGAGGGTGATAGAGAACCGGCTCGACCAGGCGTGGTGTGACATGCACCTCCGCCCACCATGGAAATTGATTGTTGTTGAGGATTCCCGACGGTCCGCGGGCGGCAAGGATCCTGTGGTCTTGGAAATGGTCTTCGCGGCGCATCATGCTATTTCTGACGGCAAGAGCACCGCTCTGCTTCACGCCGTGCTTCTGGAGGAGTTGAACCGAGCCAGCGAGCCGCCATCGACGCTGAGGGACCACGTGCTCAGTTTCCATGACAGCCCGGTACTTGCACCGACGCAGGAAGAACTTGTGAAGTTCAACATATCCTGGTCGTTCCTCTTCAGGTGTTTGTGGGACGAGTTCGGACCTGCCTGGCTGAAGAGCCAGGTACCCGATAGGCCGTGGACGGGAAAGGCCATTGCTCTCGCCCCGAACGGGCTGAACCTGCGTTGCGTTACCATCCCCTCTGATGTGGTGCAACTGGTGCTCACCGCATGTCGGTCACACAGCACAACCTTTACCGCACTACTGCACGCCCTCGTCCTGTGTTCTCTCTCGGCCCGAGCCCCTGCCAACGTTGCCACCGCATTTAGCTCAAGCACAGCCATCAGCTTGCAGCCTTTTGCACGCCTGCCCCCCGGCGTTAATATGGACCTCTCTAAGTTCATGACAGACATGAACACGGCGATGTCGCACAAGTTCGGCGCCCAGGTCGTGGCCGAACTTCGGGGAGTGGAGCCTGGAGCCTCCAAGGAGAATCTCGTGTGGCGCTCAGCGGAGGCGTTGCGGGCTGAAATACAAAGGCGACTCGACACGCTCCCAGACGACGACATCACCGGCTTGTTGGCCTGGGTGGGCGACTGGAGAAAGCACTGGCTGGCCTTGATCGGGAAACCGCGAGATGATACCTGGTCCGTCTCCAACATTGGCTCGAACCGCTACAACGGCGGCAGCGGTGGCGACGCCGAAGGATGGCGGATCCAGAGGTCCATATTCACGCAGCCCGCCATGGTTGCCGGCCCTGCCTTTGCCGTCAACGTCTCGGGCGTGGACGGCGGTGTAATCACGCTGACGTTGAACTGGCAAGAAGGAATCGTCGAGGCCGGGCTAATTGAGGGCATTGCCGGGGATCTACAGGCCTGGTTCAAGCATTTCAAGCAGACCCAGACGTTCGGAGGTTTCAGAGGCTGCAGCTCGTAAATCAGTCGCGACTTCCCGTCTAAGAGACCTTCCTACCTATTTAATGAGGTACCTAGCTACAGATGAACCGAGGTCAATATTGTATTGGAATGTACGAATGCTTGGCGCGTCTAAATCTGGGATGCAGTGGGCTAGCCACCTAGATACGCAGTCCCCGGCAGCAGCTCGAAAGTTACCTAGCTTCCTGTTTGACTTGGATTGTCATACCTTGGTTGCTCTGCCTTGGAAGGGAAGGGAGAAATACGAAGCTTCTTTTTCCGGGGTCGTGACTGCCCCAGTGAAGGGAAAAAAAAAGGGGACCCCTCACTAGGTAAGCACGGTAAGGCATGGAACCTGAAAAACGCCCAATGGATTCCAGCCAGCCCCTCGACGTTTCGTTCCCCCCAACATACAGATACCCAGTCACCTATACAGATTAGACTCGCATCGAAGCTTCTCCTTCATGTATCACTAGCTGGACCACCTTACTTCTCTTTGCCCCAACTTCTTCGCCACCTTCTCTGTCCGTCTCTCGGCCTCCTAGAACTTGTGTCTCACGACTGGTGGGAATGGCTATGACCTCACAGCGACGGCCGAGAAGGTAAGGGAGCTGAATATCGACGAGCCTCTAGCCCTTTTAAACCGCCCCAGCAACCCGCGCCCTGGCCACGTCCATGCCCTCCTGTCGCATCCGGCATGGGAAATAAACTACGGTTGCTGAAATGCAGTCGGCGTTGTCACACTCTGCCCGTGGTCTTACTCGCCGCCGAACCTTGAAGCATCATGGCTCCTTCGTCGGATCGACTTGACTCCCGCCCTCCTCCCGATCTCTCTCCCCCCGATCGTCCTCCCCCGGGTCTCCCTCCTCCCGAAATGTCTCTCCCGCCCCACCGTCCTCATCTCACCCCTGCTCGATTCACCGGTCGTTCTCGAATGACGGACCCTGCGCCGTTGGATGGTGCGCAGGTCCAAGCCTCGAGCTCGTTCTTGGATGAACATCTCCATCCTCCGCGCAATACACGCCCTGGCCATGGACGGTCCATGAGCAATCCCTTCCCCTCGCTGTTCTCGAGCATGAGGAAGAAACAGAGTCGAGTATTATATGGACGTTCTGACTCTGACGAGAGCGATGCCGGAGGCGCCCGCGTTCCCAAGTCCCAGGGCAAGTCCCACCCGGGACCCAGTCGGAATGGCCCAACGGGGAGTCGGGATTTTGTTACGGGGCAATGCATGACTTGCGCCTCTCTGGTTCGGTGGCCCAGGGAGTTGGCGGTCTTCAGGTGCACCATTTGCTCGACTATCAATGACCTGCAACCAACGTTGTCTGAAGGGAGGAGAGAGCGCCCAGAACAAGGAAGATGGGCCCCGGAGGAGGCATCTGGTCTTGCACATCGATCTCCGAGCTGTGAGAAGCCCCCTCAAGTCGCCCAAGACCTCCCGTGAAGCTGTGGTGAGACGCTGATAGCTATTTTCAGCCAACCCGATATCTCTCGAGCACAGTAGAGCCCTTATCACGCAGTGTATCAAAACATACCTTGATGCTGCGCTCACTGAGCCTTCCCGCGATGAAGATGCCGGTAGCTCGGTGCAAGCAAACGAACTCCATGACCCAAGCTTGTCAAGAGTTGGTAATGCTAGCAACGAAACTCGCAGGGTCGTCCCAATACCGATGTCGACGCTTTCACCACCCGTGTATGGACTAGGGCCATCGAGTGATGGGTCCGCGGACCCTAATAATCCCATGCGCCGTAACAGTCCCATGTCTAGGTCGTTCTCAACGTCCTACCCCGAGAGACGGAGAGTTCTTCACGATATGGCCTCACACAAGGTTTCTTATCAGAACTTCTCCGCCCCCGGGCCGGATGCAAGGTCGAAGCGGATCTTCGGACCTCTTGAAAACTACCTTGTCAGCTCATTGGCCTCGTTTCAGTCACTGAACTCGTCATTTGTGGTAGACCGTGCAAGTTTCAACGGCCAACTTGGAGCCGAGCCGGTTCGCCAGCGTCCCTGGGAACCTCGCAAGGACCCTGTATGCGACGGTCAGCCCGTCGCCGATCTGGATCCAAAACTGCTGCTATTAGGTGACATTGCTGAGAACGGGTCATGGTGGACTGGCGGCCAGGAAGACCCTATACCGGCGAGAGTAGCATCGCACGAAAGCGACGATAGACGATCTCTCACCAGCCAAAGAAGCCCCCGTATCGACTGGGGCGAACTGGGCACCTGGTATTCAACCGTCATCAACTGCGGGCAGACCTGGTTGAGCATATACCATGAACTGGTGAAGAACAACTCGTCCCTGGCGGCAACGGACGCGAGGCTTAAGGAGCTGGAAGCACAGCTCCTCCTGGCGCAGGACCACGCACAGCGACTGCTTCTGAAAGCTACAGAAACGATACTCAAGCGGCCCAGCCGCCCCATTATAAGACCGTCGGAGCTTCGATTCCTGCTCATCATCCTTGCCAACCCACTCTTAACCCCTTCCTACAGGCCATTCGCCGGCGTGTTCAAACATCCTGACGGGCTCTTGTCTGGTGCTCGTGAGCGTGCTTCGCATGCCTTCTCTGGGCGACACTCGGGTATCATAAAGCGTATCCTGGGTCTCATTTCTAACACGCCCAATGAGTGCCAGAGTCATCTCGTGTCCTGGTTTGCAAGGTATCCGCAGGCGCAGTTCATCAGAACCAAAGACCTGGTCGGGAGTTTCTTGACCTATCGCTTGATGCGCCAGAGCGAGAAGAAACAGGAGGTCAGGGTAGATATCACTGGTGGGCTTATACCTAACATGTCGGCCGCTACGTCTGCCGCCTCTCTACGCGCTGCCTTGAGTCACCCGTCGGGGTCGAGCAGCAAGCAGGGAGAGAGACAAAAGAAGACTCTGTATCATGATGATTGGCAGATCAGGGCTGCTGCCCAAGTCATGGCATTGATTTTCGCCGCCAACAACTCGGTCCATTCCAGGCCAAGGCTCCCGGAGACATTGTCTACTAGCCGCAGCGACAATACCGGCTTAGCAACAAGGAACGGGGTTCAGGCAAGGGGGCAGATCCTTCCGACCAGCGATTTCTATACCACCTTCCTCGACGACGCAGACCTGTTGGCAGACTTCGAGGCTTGGGAACTTAGGAGGGGAAAGTTCTCCTTCTGCCAATACCCGTTCCTGCTGAGCATATGGGCCAAGATTCAAATCCTCGAGTATGACGCAAGACGGCAAATGCAAACCAAAGCGCGAGATGCTTTCTTCGACAGTATCACGAGCAACAGGGCCATCGAGCAGCATCTTGTCTTGAATGTTCGCCGGGATTGCTTAGTTGAGGACAGCCTCAAGGCGGTCAGCGAGGTTATCGGCAGCGCCAGTGAAGACATCAAGAAGGGCCTACGCATCACATTCAGGGGTGAAGAGGGTGTTGACGCCGGTGGCTTACGGAAGGAATGGTTTCTGCTACTAGTCAGGGAGGTGTTTAACCCCGATCACGGTACGTGAATTGTGATATGCGCCAAAGGAGACGTGGTTTGCTCGTTAACTGACTCTTTTCGCACACACGAAAAAAGGCATGTTCGTCTACGACGAGGACTCTCAATACTGCTACTTCAATCCGAATTCGTTTGAGACCTCGGCCCAGTTTTTCCTCATCGGTGTTGTCTTCGGTTTGGCAATTTATAACTCGACCATTCTGGACGTTGCGTTACCACCCTTCGCATTTCGGAAACTGCTGATGGCAGCCCCTGCCCCTGCCGCATCCCCGGCCGCCATCTCGCAACCCCAGGCCAAGCCAACAATAACCTACAACCTAGATGATCTGGCCGAATATCGGCCGCGACTGGCAAAAGGCCTTCGCCAGCTGCTTGAGTACGAAGGGGATGTGGAATCGACATTTTCCCTTGAGTTTGTGGTCGGTATCGACAAGTATGGCTCTTTGGAGCATGTTCCGCTTTGTATCGGTGGAGAGAGACTCGCCGTGACGAACGCCAACCGGCGCGAGTATGTCGACCTTTACGTACGTTACCTCCTCGACACATCCGTCTCCCGTCAGTTCGAGCCGTTCAAACGTGGCTTCTTCACTGTCTGCGGCGGGAACGCCCTCTCGCTCTTCCGGCCAGAGGAGATAGAACTCCTGGTTCGAGGGTCCGACGAGCCCCTTGATGTGGCGTCGCTGAAGGCTGTTGCAAACTACGATAACTGGGGCGGCAAGAACCCGGCCGAGTCCGAGAAGACAATCCAATGGTTCTGGCAGACGTTTGAAGAGGCATCCCCCGAGAACCAACGCAAACTCCTTCTGTTCGTCACTGGAAGCGATCGTATTCCAGCCATGGGGGCAGCCTCGTTATCCATACGCATTACTTGTAACGGGGACGACTGCGGCAGATATCCTACTGCGCACACTTGTTTCAACGTTCTGTCATTGTCGCGTTACAAGACCCCAGAGAGGCTGAAGACCATGCTCTGGACGGCAGTCCGAGAAAGCGAGGGGTTCGGGTTGAAATAGACGAGCACCGCAACCAGTGCCAGTACCAGATCATGGCCAGGACGTGTTTGCATGACCGGATTTAGGGAATCCGTGTTGCATTAGCCGTCGTCGTCGTCGTTAACATAACCCCTATAGGAGAGCTCGAAACGCCTTGTCTCGAACTCCACTGCCGCAGGAGTGGTTGTTTGTACCTAATGAAGTAATGACGGCCTGGGAGAAACAATCGATAGAATCGATAGAATGTATTTCTTACGCTGAGTTGCAGCATAGCGTTGTGTATAGGCTATAGCGAAGGCAAACTATTACCCTCCTTTAAGTTCGATTTGACCCATCCAAATAGCATCATCACTCCAGGATTTACAACCCATAGGTCGGATACCGTACGCCGACATTTAATTATTTCGATTAGCTATGGACAAGTCGGGTCTACCCTCTGAATCACCGCCCCGTACTCCTTTCCTCGCTATATCGTCACAACAGCGACCTTGCCACATACATTCTAATACAGAGAGGAGCAGCATGAGTAAACCCCACAACAAAAAGAAGAAAATAACCCGCCAACGTAATGCTTGCTTGCTCGATCGGATATATCGTTCGTTCGTTCGTTCGTTCATCACCTCGGACCGTTTGTTGGGTGCAGCAGCGCTCTCCCCAACTCCATGGTATGCTGTCGTGTCGTAATGCCGCCTCCCAACGCCGGAGCTTTGCTGGAAATAATATTGGAAAAAAAAAGACGAAGAAATGTCCGTTAAGCCAGCACATAACGCATCAGATGAGAGAAGAACCGTCCTTGCTTTTTTTCTTTGCTTTTTTGCTTTCTTTTTCTTGTGTATCACACCATTATTCCCCCCCGCCAAGCCGTAGTAGAGTCGAGAAAAGGGGAGGGGGAAGGCATTTTATAGCTTCCGCCCAAACATGAACGACCCGTACATGCCGCCGACCTCGGCCCTGGCGACGGGAATCTTTCTCATGCCCCAGGACTCGGCGCCCATCTTCCAGGAGCGGACGCCGTCGTCGCGGGGCCCGCCGTTGCCACCGAAGCAGCCGGCGCGGCCCCCGCCCTCGTCGGCGCGGCGGACGAGCCAGGTCCTGCTGCCGCACTCCGAGGTGCGCCAGCCGACGCGCGCGATGGTGGCGGGCGACTTTGCGAGGCGGCGGGACACGTCGTCGGCGACCTCGACGACGTCGAGCGGCTCCGAGAAGCGCGTCAGGATGGCGCAGCTGGGGCCGAAGAGGAAGCTCAGGTCCAGCTCGCTGCCCCAGAAGTCGGAGAGGTCGACGTACTTGAGCGTGTGCGGGACCCAGGCCAGCTGGCCCTCCACGCCGAGGGCCTCGTCCGGGACAAACAGGCCGTTGACGTCGTCGATCTTGAGGCCGCGGCCCAGCGCCAGCTCCTCGAGGTGCTTGGTCAGCGGCAGGAGGAGGTTGATGTGCGACTTGTCCATCTTGCTCCCCTTCAGGCTCAGGGACTTGAGCGTCTGGGGCAGAATGGGCACGAGCTCGGCGAGGTCGTCGGCGTCGAGGAGCTGGTGGCTCCTGGCGTCCGTCGCGAGGGAGAGGAAGACGAGCCCGGCCGCCACCGCCGGGTGGGTCGCCAGGAAATCGATCACTGTCCTCGCCGACAGGAGCTTGCACTTGGCCAGATTCAGGTGGCTGATCCTGGCGGTGGCCGGGATCGACTCGAGGGCCTTGTTGGTGAAGCGAGTGCCAGCCACATCGAGATGCGTGAGATTGGGGAGTCGAGGGAGGATTAATTCGAAGACGGAAGAGGGGAGGGTCAGGCACTTGTGGAGAGATAGCCGGGTGATGGAGATGTGGGCTGGCCATTCGAGACTCAGAATGGAGGTGAACGAGTCCTTGAAGGAGGCGGAGGAGCATCCGCAAAAGTCCACTGCCTGCAGCCTGGGAAGGCCCAGGAACAATTTGTGCAGCACATGCGGATCGAGGTCGTCGTCAAGATACTCCTGCGCCAAGAATTCCTGGAGGTAGGGAGTGAGCTCCAGGCATTGGACAAGGGTGGCTGCGGTCAGGTTCTTCGCTTGCGACCGCTCGGCTGCTGTGGAGAAGAGCTGGGCGGGGTTAAAGTGGCAGAAGTCCAGCCGCCGAACGATAGTCCCGAGGGCAGGGTGGCTCGAGATGTGCGAGAGGAATTTCTGGAAAATCCTAGAGTGAGGAATGGTAATCTTGCTGTACAGGGTGCTCAGCGTCGCCGTATGCACCGTCTTGGACGTCAACAAGAGAGACATCAGGTCAACATTGCGTCTTGTGAGCCCATTGGGAGGGATATCAAGAACAAGCAGATTGATGATAGAGCCTGAAAATCACGCCATGTTAGCAGCAAAGTTCGTGAGAAGGCCGAGGATGGCGGCGGCGGCGGAGGACGTACCCAGGAGCTCTATGGGCAGCTTCTCAAAGGGAGCATCTCCGGGAGCGTCGGCACCCCTTCGTCTGGGGGGTTTGGGAGTGGCGTTCCAGGCCAACTTCAGCATCTGCAGGTCCCCAAAACTCTTGCTCGCCAGCTTGCCTCGCACGTTGATCTTCTTCCATCCCATGAAACTCTCGGCCGGTGACCAGTAGCCATGGAGTCTGCTGTCCGGGTGAGTCAAGGGGGGCGAGAAATGGGTCTCGACCATTGCGCCTCGCTGGGCAGAGGGTTGTTCCACGGCGTCGTCGTCGGCAAATGTCAGGGAGGAGGATACCTTGGAGGAGGTGAAGGTCTGGGCGAGATCCGAATCTGTCTCTCTTATGGACGAGAAGGAGGAGCGGGATGCTCGGTCTGGAGTACACGACCCGACTGGGGAATCCGGAGTCAAGGTTTTGTAGTCAGAGAGGCATTCGCCCCCCAAGTTTCGAGCCTGCGAGGGGTCCGGCTGCTTTGGGACGGCCATGGCTGGAGCTTTGAATACTTTGGAGTGCTGTGGTGGTCCTTGTGCTTGCTTGTGCTTCCCAGTCCACCAAGCACGCCAGACACAGGATATGCTGCGAGTGGGATGGTCTGGTGCAGAAATACTTGTCAGGCTGACCAGCCCACCGATGGTTCCTGTGGTTCCTGTGGTTTCACAGACGGAGGCAAGGGGCAGAGTGCCTTTCTATTAGTCACAGGGTCGGCTGTTTAGGTAACAGTAACAGGATGAACTGGCGATGCGGGGAAGTGGTTGAGTCTGATGGATCCGTGGGTTGAGCTGCAACACGGACACGCTTCACCGGCTCTGCTGGTGTAAATGCACGAGATGAGAAGCTACTACTGCGTAGCCAACAGGGTAGTTGGAAGAAAGTAGGTAAGTAAATATGTAGGTAATTTTCAACTTTCCTCTTCTCGACCACTAACGTCAGGCACGGGAGGCAAAAGCGACAACCTGCTGCATTTTGGAGGGCGAGGGCTCACGTACCCCTCTAATTAGACAAGCCGAACCAGGTCATTAAACACACGCCAAGCACTTTACCCTACGAAATCTGGCCGTGCGTCTGAGTTCTGCCGCACCTCACCGTCTACAGTGAACCCCAATTCGGGCCGGGCCATTTTTTGTAAACTGAGTCTCGCCCATTGCCAACCGACACTAGCCATAGCTCGAAGCACGGGTGCACCTAGTGTAGGTAAGTACCTTAGGTAATAGCTATTGAAACACTAGACAATCGCCGAGAAAACAACCTAATGCTTTTTTTTTAACGTTGCACCGAGCGGTGTTGAGCCGGTCGAGCCAGTTTGGACAGTACAAGGTTTTGCGCAATGCTTGAAGAATTGTTGGGCGACAAGTGTGAGAGTGTGTCGAATTACTTCGAATGCACAGTCGAGGGTCCTTGCAGGGGTCGCGCCAGGCAAAGGTTTGATGACGAGCTATGATGAGAAGCGAGCATCATGGTTGCGGTCTGATACGGATTGGGTAATGAAAATAAAGGACTGGATCTCGCCTCGTCACCTGAGCACCAGTTTGCAAGGGAAAACCATCCCAGCCATTTCAGAGCCTGGTCAACGTTCGTGCTATTGGTGGTATGCTTCGGTAATTTAGTAATGGAAAACGTTTTGGTGGGCGTGACCAGCAGAGGAAGGCACGATGCACCCAGCAAATTGAACAACTTAAGCCGCCAAGCAGCACCAAGTCTGCTCACACCATTCGGTCCTGCGAAGGATTATCGTATGGAGGTGTGTGGTCGAGTGCCTTTCCCACATGTTTTCATCCGCACCCAAGCAGACACCCCAGCCCAGAAGATAGCAATGATAGGCTCAATCATGAGGCGCAGACCTGATATCATACAGCGCCACCCACTCGCACGTGATCCGTCGAGTGTGACTGGACTGATTGATTGATCTTGTCAGAACAACATGAGCAATGCTACCAGTACATAGTATGCGATGTCGGAGTGTTACGTCGAGTCCTGCTGACAGGGCACGTGAGACCATCTATGCATGCCTTGTACGCGTTCTCTGGAGCTACAGAATTATACCCTGCTGGGCTTTGCCGGGGTCAGTAGAAAAGGTACCTCGCTATAACCACCTACACGCATGACACTGCATAAGACATGAACGTGGAGTCGGCTACGCAGAAGTTGAACCCGCCAGATGGGTTTTGCCACAACCAGTCGTCATTTTGATTGGATAGGCACCCGACCAGTGCCGTTTTTGGGGAAGGACCTCAGCTTCGGTGGCTTCGGGAGGGGAAAGCCGCATTGGAGAGCAAGGTATATCGATCTAGACCTCGTTCCGTTCCCTGCACTAGGAAGGAGGGGAGGAAGGGGAGGACCGGTTTGAACGGTTCGTTGCAGCCGAATGGATACTCAGCCTTGTACAGTCGCAATGGTGGCTCTTGGTTGGGATGGTCTCACTCGGGGTGTTGCATTTACACTCAAACCCCTCAACTCTCTCCCGGCAGACCAACCTAACCTGTGTTGCGTAGAAGGTTCTAGCATACATACCTGCCCTCCACAAGCCCAAGCCTTGGCCCCCGCCTCCAGACCCCCAGGATCAAGGCCACTGCCGTCCCACGGGGTGAAGTTCTGGCTGGGGGGGTGGCGGAATACGGTGCAATATTTGGAGTTTATCATGGTAATGGGGATGAATTCCTGACTATAGGTACTCGAGAGTACCTTCCTAACGATCTCAGATACCTAGCCCATCTTCCTCCATGAACTGCATTCCCGCCGGTTTGGATAAGCCGTGTCAAACCGCCACAGGCACCGGCCATGCACCTAGGTACCCACCTATACACCCATGCCGATGCCCCGAATACAAGCCGCAATTCATATGGACGCCAAACCAACAAGTCAAGCAAGGGCCACCGTTCAAGGCCCTTTTTCTAGCATCCGAAGCCCGCCAGCGATCCCCAATCACATATGTACGTTGTCTTAGGTATATATCCGGACCATGCCCATAAGCATATATCATGGTATCCAGTGGCATCCTTGTGCCAATCCGAGTGGCAAGTCCTACCACACACATCACAGATGAGGAGGAGGATGCGTCTGAAAAGCCACCAGAACGCCCCGGGGTAAAAAAGAATTAAAGCAACAGGGAAAAAGGAGAGGAAGGAAACCTGGAAGTATATGGTCAACCAACCAACAGGGCCTGCGGAGGCAGGTCTTATCCAGACATCCTATCTCCCGTTGGGTGCCTTGCCCCCGATTCGGAGCCTTTTCTTGCAGTCCTCGCAGTACCACTTCGCTGCACGAAACTGTTAGCGACTTGCTCCATCAACTAGGTCGGTCCGGGCTGCGTGCGGCCATCGGAAGCGGACTTACCATTGCCCTTCGGCGCTACTTTCAAGCCCACGCATTCGAGATGGAACCACTCGCGCTTGCATCCATCCGCGTCGCAGGCTACCATCTCGCCGTAGCTGACGTTATTGCAGTAACAGTACCGTGGCTCATCTCCATCAATGTCTGCCTCCTCCTCGTCATCTTGTGCACTCTGGTCTTCCTCGGCCGCGGCCTGTTGAGCCGCAACCGCCATCGCGGCCGCCGCGGCTGCCGACGCCCCTTTCTTGTGGCTTCGCTTAACAGGAGGGTTAGTGCTGTCCAAGGCACGCGACGGCCGAGAACGCGCCGTGGCTGCCTCAGCAAATGTTGCGAGCGCGGGCGTTGATGGTTTGCTGGCTCGCCCGCTCTTTGTCATCACAGCGGGCGCTGTTACGGGCGGTGCCACCGGTGTTGCCGAGTCTCTTTTCGCCTCGTTCTCCTCCGTTGCCTTGGCCGTGGTCTCCTTTTTACTGCCATTAGGAACAGGCGTTGACGATATGACCTGGACCTCGTTCTCCGTCTTGATAACTTCAGGTTTGGAGGGAGCTGAGTTCTCCTTCTGCGGTTTGCTATCGTTGGTGGCACGGCCCCCATTGCTCTGTGTCACCACATCTGGTGTTCCCACGGCATTGCCGTTTGGCTTGTTTGGCGCGGGTGGCGATGGCCGCGGCCGGCCGTTCTCGACGTTTGACTGAGTAGAATTCTGCCGTGCACGAGACGAGGCCGGCCGGGTAGCAGTAGACGGAGCGGGCGAACTTCGCACGGGCTTAGAGACGTCTGGGAAGTTGCCAAGCACAGGTGACGAGGCAACAGACGGAGACATAGCTGCGCCGGTTCGACTATACGATTATATTAGTATCCAAGCCCCTGCAAATCGGAGCGGGCCGATGGCGGGACAGACAAACCTCTTCTTCGACTGGTTGCTGGATGTAGGCAGCGCCTTGCGCTTCTTGCTCGCACCGTCGGGGGCGGGAGTCTCGCGTGGGCTAGTCGTTTTCGGCTTTGGGGCATTGGCGCCGAAGACGTTGCTCATGGCCCGTTCCATGGGGGCGCCGCCTCCATTTGTCTTGTTCTCGACCTTGCGACGCTTCGAAGGTGGATTGCCGCTGGGACCCCCGGCTGTAGATATGCCGAGGCCGACGGCGGCCGCATTATCGGGCGCAGGCTTTCGAGATTTATTGTTGCTCTGTGACTTCTTTGGTTGTTCTTGCTGCTTGCCATCGGCATCGGCATCTGCGCCCTGGTTCCTGGAGTTCTTCTTCGCGGCGAGCGCTTGCTTCCTGTCATTGCTCCGAGCGGCAGCTTCTTCAGCCAGTTGCTGGGCAGCGGCAGAGAGAGTCGCGGCGCCTTCGCGGCGCGACCGCTCTGCTTGGGTGTTGTTTGATCGGACAATCCTGTTCTCCAAGTATGCCCAGTGTGTCGAGCTGCCCCATTTAGCCTCGTCGCTAAACTCCCCTTCAAGGTGCGGCCAAACATCGTCGATGCGGGCAAGTTGCTTCTGCAGAGCATCGTTGGCCGTGGATATGACGTGGTTCTTCTCCTCGAGAGACACAAGCATCTCCTGAATCTTAAAGGCAGTCTGCCTGAACAGCTGGCGACGCGGCAGGTTGCTGGGGTCGAAGAGAGCTGTGTTAATTGACTCGTCGGTGGAGACAGGAGGAGGGACCTGAGAGTTGAGCACGGTGCCGCTGTTACTATTCTGGGCACTCATAGGTGCCGAGTTGGGCGCGATGCTGCTCGATGCGTCATTGTGTGATCGCGCCGGGTCGGGAGGAGGAGCGTTGAGGGCGGCGTCGATGAGCTTGAAGAGGCCCTCTTCTGGCGCAAATATCTTGGCGTCGACCTCCTTGAGGAGGGTGAAATGGCGCACAAGCTCTTTGGGAAGAGCCGTGATAGAATCGGCGAAATGCGTGACGGCAGGAAAGATGTCGATCGGTTGTTCGTGTCCTGGTCCGCTCGCGAGAGGATTGTTTCGATTGATTACTGTGGTGCGGGAAGGGTTGGTTCGTGTCTGGCGCACAGGCTGGGACCTGCGATTCGAGCTCGACGAGCCCTCGGGGGCAGGTGGCTTGGCCGTCTTCATATCGTCGATGAACGACGGTGACCGTCACCGTCGCGAACGGGGAACGTTGTGCGTGGAAGATTGCTCGTCAAGAAGAGGGCTAAGGCGCTAAGACTCTGGGGCTGTCGGATAGCTCTTTTCGAAACGACGAGGCAAGAAAGGAGCCGTGAATGGCAGGTGGGGACGAGTGCATTCAAGCCATCTCTGTAGAATCGTCACGGTTGGGTGAGTAGTCGCAAGATGATCGTGAGAGAGGAATCCCTAGAGACAAACAGACACGGCCTTGATTGATTTTAGCGGGACCTGGTCGCCAGCCGGCAGATATAGCGACGGCACCTGTAGATCGGTCCTAACTTGGGCCGTCGCCGACAACGGTTGAGGGGTCGGCGGATTAATGCGTGGTCGGGGCCTTATGTCGCTCTGTACAGTACATAAGTACCAAGCTGATAAGATAAGCCAATGCCTCCGAGATACTGAAAGTATGCCTCTTCACGCCGACCTGTGTTTATTTCACCAGCGTTTCTATGGTACTCTCTAACAAGACTTGGAACACCCGACCTCCTTGCTTCGCTTCTCTCCGGACGGGACTTCTTCAATGCTGCTTCATACGCCGGCGTGGCTTCTCATCCCTCTCTTTCTGCTTCCGTCTCCACTGCCACTCAAGGAGCACGGGAATAAACTGCCACAGGTCGAATTCCGGCCAGAAGCACTTCAGGAAGAATATCTGAGTGTCTTGGTGACACTGCCAGAGCATGAAATCGCTCAACCTCTCCACCCCGCTTGTTCGAATGAACATGTCGAGGGGAGGACACCCGGCCGTGTACATGTGGCTATCTAGAGTTTCCGAGGTAATGCTTTCCGCATTCGGGTAAATGGTGACATCCGGCCGGGATCCTGAGGGTGGGGGAGATGACCCGGGGTGAAGAGTCGCCGAAGATGAGGCAGAGTCGTCCACATCCTCGGACCGAGGAGAGGACGGCGCCGGCGACGTCTCCCTGATTTCCAACAGAGGACCATCGCTATCATTCTGCCGCGACAAATGCTTCTGGATTCGAGACTGGGAGAGGGGTGTGCTGTGAGGCCTCGGCGTCGTCGAGTACTCCTCCACCGTTGACCTGACGGCGCTGGCAATCTCCTCTCTCGACGTGTATGGGAAGCAGATGTTGAGAATGGCACTGGGAGAGCGGCCGTTAGCTATCTGAACAGGATGGGGAGAAGTGTCAGGCAACGCACTCCTTGTTATGCTTGGTGTTATCAACGGCCTGATCAATCACCTCGAGGACGTCGGGTCGGACAAGATCCCGCTGCCCTAGCACCCGAACGCTGGCGCCATAGCGCTCCAGCAGGTCGTCGTGCTTAACCAACTGCTCCAGCTTGGCCTTTGCGAGCTGCATTAGGCCTTCGACCTCGTATTTCGGCCGGTTGTAGTTTTCTATGCTGAAGGCATAGACGGTGACCACCTTCACGCCGCACTTGTAGCAGATTTCCAAAACCTGGCAGGCTTTAGCCAATCGCTCAAACGTCGGGGGAAAGAAGAAGGCTTTACCCTAGCAAGCGCCTCGAAGCCCAAGTGATGGCCCTCGATTGTCTCGATCTTATGGCTCCGCGCGTAGCGACGGTTGCCGTCCATCTCGAATGCGACATGTTTAGGAATTGCACCTTGGCTTAGAGCTCCTATCAGGAGCTCCCGGAGCCGATTGATGGCCCATTCTGCGGGTGGAGAGCTGAGGGTCCAGTTGGTCAGATGGGAGAGATATAGGTCAGACATGGCTGAGCACCGAGTAAGGACGGAGGGTGCCGAAACGGGGGTCCGTTGCCGAGTATCAGGCCTGGCCGTCGCAAACCTGCGAGTTGAGAGGAAAGGGGATTTTGGTCGCGTTATGTTCACCGAGATGCCATCCTTCGTGTCGGTCCTGGGCTGGAGGTTGTGAAACGTCGCCGTCGAATGCTATGTTGAGGACAATCGGTGCAGTGTGGAAGGTGAGAAAACCGATGTTACTGGCTGTCTAGAGATAAGCAGGAATGACACGGTAAGTAATGTACACTATGATGTGGCTGGAATGGCAATTTTTGGCCGTGGCACACCTTCCCTGCAGTTTGGCAGCTGGGAGGGTGTGATGTCAGCGGTGTCGACCTAGTAACTGTACCCGGTTAGGTAGGTACTGTAGTGTAGAGGCGGCGGGGACCTCCTGCACCAATGCCCATAGGGGACCCACCTTCCACTTCGGACTTCCGTCTCGCTGTGGTTGACTGAAGAAAACACCTTGCAACACAAAGCTAAACTTGACAGGGCGGTTTCCTCCTCGCCCGCAAGCCCAGGCACAGGAACTGCTGGACAGATCTCAAGCTCAATCTCCTTTTCACCTATGGCAGGAGCATTTATTCTCCCGAGCCACTAAAGACGTCGGCGTCGCAAACAGCCATCTGCCGTCAGCAACCCGCCATCCATCATCCGGTCTTACACAACCCTCGAACATGTCCTTCACCAATGCGCCTGTGACGCGCAGCCTGGTCCTTGGACTCGCGGCAACGTCGATAGCTGCCAACCTCTTCGATGTCAAGCATTATTTCTACATTCTGGTAGATCCACATGTGCTTCGGTATCACCAGGCATGGCGAGTCTTGCTCTATCAGCTTTGTTATACAAATTCGTCAGAGGTCCTTTTCGCCGCCATGACTCTGTACAATATGAGGGTGGTTGAGCGCACGTGGGGTTCGAGGAAATATGCTGTCAGTGGTTCGCAACGTCTCTTGAAGCGCTGAGTCAACTGACAGTGCAGGCAGTCTTTCATCCTCACCTCGGCCTGTATCACAGCCATTCTCCCGCCCGTCATCCTCGCTGTCATGCTCCGTCCTTTGACATTCGGGGCCTTCAACTACTTGCCAGCAGGTCCCACACCCATCATATTCGCTGTCTTGGCACAGTACCATGCCATGATTCCACACATCTACAAGTACCGGCTGGCCTTATCAGCCTCATCCCCAACTGACGACGAATCCGCGGGCTTGACCTTTTCTGACAAATCATACCGCTATCTTCTTGCGGTGCAATTGGCACTGTTCCAATGGCCGGGCTCCTTGCTCGGTGCTGCGGTGGGCTGGGTTGTGGGATATTCATGGAGGAACGACCTCCTCCCAAGGATGTTCACTAGCTGGAGGGTTCCCTGGTGGGTCGTCGGCATCAGGACGCAGAAGAGGAGTGAGGGTTTTGAAGGCCTTCGGAGAAGACTGGAGGGCGAAGACTCGCCAACGGCCACGGCGACGGGAGCTCGGGTTGGAGCCGAATCTGATGCAGATACAGGACGGCGGCGAACGATGGGGCAACAGATTATAGACCAAGTCAGAGGGGCTTTCTGACTGAGCATATCCGTACTTTGTGCGGAACGAGTGATACCGCAGAAGCTAACAATTGGGCTCGAGCATTCAATGGATGAGCTTTTGTCTTAGTCTCTCCTTAAGGGCGTCCACTAGATGATGCTTGTTGACTCCAAAGCAGGCCGCACGACTGGCCACCTCTGTTGGAGTCTTCCCTCGAAGGTACAGGCGAGGATGAGCGGGCACCAACCTAGTAACCTGTACGAAGTTGTATGTCGCTGGTTTGAATGGCACAAGGCAGAACCCAAGCTGGGTAAGGTAGGTTCAGCACTGCTGGCTCAAGCCGTTAACCAGCGCCGGCGCTGATATGGCCTCGTATTCCGTACTTTCTTTCCACTTTCCATTTTCCATTTTTCCTTTTCCCCTCAAAAAAAAGAAACAAAATCTCGAAATAGTGAACACTATTATTGCCCCTAGCATGGGACCCCTCCAATATACAAAGTGGGGAGACCCTGGCGGGATAAAAATTAGGTACTGGTGTGAAGATCTCCCAAGCATGAAATTGTCCCATCCAAGTGGTACCATGGGCCGTATGACAGCCAAGTATGTGGCCTCTAATGCTGCTGATGCAACTGAACACCATGGTACTGTACCTTTGTATGTGGTCGTATTCAATCTTGTGGCAGGTAAGGGGAACTACCTGCCGGAGAGGTAGGTATATCTAGAGGTAAGATTGGAAGTTTGCATTGTATGCACGTACACTCACCTCCACCAAGGTATCCGGATATGCAGGGGGCAACCTGCATCTGGGGGGTCACCGCGCGGCGGGGGGGGGGGGGGGGGGGGGGGGGGGGGGGCCCCCCCCCCCCCCCCCCCCCCCCCCCCCCCCCCCCCCCCCCCTGCCTGTCTCCCGCCTCTTTTTTCGATCCATCGTGGACGGCTCCCATAAGCGCCTCATCTCCTTTTCAAGTTAGCCTCCTGCCACCCTACTTTGGCAACCAGACTGGAACAGTCGATTCTCAAGAGAACTGGCAACCAAGGCTTTTCTCGAACACGTTCTATTTCTCTCTACCATAATCATAATCAAACTGTCTCCTCGGCTTTCTCTTTGTTGGGTTCTCGCATCCAGCTAGCGTTCGTCAATCGGACCACCGAGCATTGTCTCTTGGCAATCTTTCTTTCTATCCTGGATGGCGACAACCTTGAACTCACTGCCAACTTTCGGAATCGCGCCACGTACCTTGTATAATGCCTTGACGAATGCGACCGGCTTTTGGACTCGACGCACATGATGAATGGTGCCAGCGCAAGGAATGGTTATGACTACAATGTCGGGAGGGGCCCTTCCCTTCGGGGTCCCGGGCCTAGGGGAAAGGCACCGGGGTTGGGTTACGGGAAGGACATCATGTCTGGATCCGAGAAGCAAAAGCCGCTCTACAATTCTGTAAGCCCCCAATCAACCCTGTCTCTCCAGAGGGGCGTCCCATCTGATCGTCAAATCTGCAGATGGACTCCAATCGACCGCCACAGAGCTCGACCCTCGTCGACTTGAAGGACCCGATACAGGTCCACCTACTCACTGAGACCGCCCTTTCCGACAGCAAGGAGTACGAAATCTTGTCGCAGGAGGAGGTGGACGGCCTAAAAAAGCAGATCCAGTTCCTGACCCAGCGCGGGGAACAGACCAGGGCAAACCTCGCTATCCAGTCGAAATACCGCGATGCAGCAATCTCCATGGCCAAGCTGTACTCGCCAACGGGAGGCAGGGGGGACCGCAGCCGTGGCGGGGATGACGCTCGCCAGGCTGAGTTGGAGAAACAGGCGAGCGAGCGTCGGTGTGAAGAGCTCGTCGCCGAGCTGTTCTCCCTAGATAAGCGCTTGATGGATGCTCAGACACGGCTGCTACAACACACGGCTGGCATTTTGCAAATAACCCATCGAGCCTCCTCTAGGAAATCGAACCAACCGCTAAATACGCAACCTCTACCCAACGGTATCCCTGGAAGCCCGGAGAGCCTCTATACATCTTCTAACGGTCGCGACAGTCTGGAGGGCGCGGGTGATGACATATATTTTGACGATAGAAGCCTATACTTCCCCCTCGATCAGGTGGACGGACACTCTGTCCGGCCCCGAAAAAACGTGATCGAGATCCCCATGAAATCTCCTGTTCGAGAACAGAAGAACCAGCTTCGCGAAGAGGCTGATCGCCTTCGTGAGGAGAACGGCCGCTTAGGCGCTGAGGCCGAATCACTTCGCAAGGAGGGTGCCGAGCGGCTCGAGTTCATCGTGGACACGGAGAAGAAACTGGAGGACCTCGCCAGCAAGCTCTACGACATGGCGTCGAGATTCAATCCCGTGAGCAGCCAAGGTTCTCTAGAGCCACCGGCCAGCCGCGGTCCGGAACCAGGTGCCATGGTGGATAGGCAACTGGATTATCTGGAGAAGGGTCTTGCCGTTGCATTGGAGGAGCGAGAACGGGAGATTTCCCAGAGTCGAAAGGAGGCCGAAGTGGCAGCAGCCGCCACCGCTGCAACGCTAAACCAAGTCGAGGGCAAGGTTGAGGCACTGAATCGCCAAGTACATGAAGTGCTGCGGAATATGGAGCCTGATTATCCATCGCCGCCTGAAATATCAGGACAGGCGTTGGATGAGCAGCTTGACTACCTCCAGGACTCGTTTAGGACAGTCCAGACCGAACTCGCTCGTGCCGCCGAGCTTTCATCCTCGACATCCGCCAACAAACAGAAGAATGACCAGATCGAGGCAGTCCTGACGGGGTTGTGGGATATTATCCAGGCAGGCTACGCAGAGATGTACCAGCAAAGGGTCGAACGCCGGAAAGCGAGAGCTGAAAAGGGTCTCGAAGAGGACGAGGATGACATGTCTAGCGACGAGTCCCTGATGAGTACCGACGAGCCATACTCACTCCAGGCTTTCTCGACAAAGGTGCAGTGGCTCTATGCTCAAGCAACGAGTCTGAAGGAGCAGAAGGTCGTTCTCAAAAGACAGATCAAGCAGCAGCGCGAACTCAACAACAAGTCCAGCTCTGACAAGGACGTCGAGCTGAGCGAAAAGACGGACGAGCTGCAGAGTGCCCGGGATCTCCTCGCCAGTTCCGAGAAGGTGACGAGGGATACACAAGACAAGCTGACAAAGGCACTCAATGATCTGGATACATTGCAACAAACCAGCGCTGCCAACGAATCCGCCGCTGCTCAAGTCGCGCGGGATCAACTCGGGGAGCGTGATGCAAAGATCTCGTCTCTCGAGTCGAGTAGCAAAGACCTCCAAGCCAAGCTTTCCGAGGTAGAAACCAGCGTAGCTGCAACCCAGACTCTGTTAGCTGCCACGCAGGCCCAGTTGGTCCAGATCAGCGACGCCAAAACGGCTGCAGAGGCACAAGCCGAGAAACTACAGAAGGAGGTCGCGGAGAAGGACGAGGAGCTTGACCGTATGAATATCATGGTCGTTGAGCTCAAGACCGAGGTCACAATCGCCAAAGCCGAGCTCGACGGGGCCTATGGGTCTCGCGCACAACGTGCGAAGGAAGCAGCGGCACTGACCAAGAGCTCCGAGAATTCCGAGCTGGCGTCACAGAACGACAAGCTGAAGGGCGAGCTTACGAACATCCTCAAGGAGCTGGAGGACATGACGAAGGAGACGATCATTGCCGAGAAGGAGAAGCTCGAGCTTGAGAACAAACTCGACGACGTCCTGGCGGTCAAGGCCGCCCTCGAGTCAGAGGTCAAGGTCCTCGGAGAGAAACTCGACAGGGAGGTTTCCCAACTGAAGGAGCAACTCGACGCGGAGAGGCTAAGGGTTCCGCCCAGTCCGAGCGGCCTGAACTCACAGCCGAGGGCCGGGGCTTCCATGCTCAGTGAACAGTTCCGCGCAACAATGAAGGACGAGCGGAGGAAGTTCCAGGAAGAGATACGGGTTCGTCTCTGCCCTCACTCCCCTGCTTAAGATGGTAATCCTGCTAACCGAATGTCGATAATAGGAGGAACAAGCACGACGACGGAAACTCGAAGACGAGCTGCGCGCACTTAAGAAGGCACAAGGCCCTGGGAGGAGCCCTCTTAGCCCGCTCAGCCCAAGGTGAAGAGCTTGGGGCGTATGACCTCTGTTTTTACATTGCATAAAGCATTGCATAGGTACTGTACCAAACTTTTGGTCGGCGTTCTGAGAACATATATATAATATGGGGCTAGAAGGAAAGGGGGTTGGTTCTTGGTTGGTGTCATGTGTATATCTATCTACCCTGTCTCGTTCGTGTATATTGGCCACCGAGCGATATCAGCATGTTGCATGTATTGGGGTGAAACGTGGAATATAATCAATCCCTACGCCAGGGGAACCTATTACATCACAACTATCTGTCCCCTGCCCCTCCCACTTCTCAATTTTGCGCCTTTCAATTTTGTTCCCAAATTCAGGCCGCAGACGTCCATATCCATAATTCCAGACCAGCACTCGTCAACCCCAGAGAGGCGCGGTCACCTCCACGGCTCTCTCCACAACCGCCCTGACGCGGTCGGCAAAGACCCTGTTGTTACACTCCACATCGAGGTCTTCCAGCCAGACCTTGGCCTCCATCTTGTCCACCTTGATGGAGACGCCGGGCACGGGTATGCCGAGCCGGTGTAGCCTCTCGAGCTCCGCCTGCTGCCGCACCTTCAGCTGGCGTTCCTCCTCCTCGTCGTCGTCCGAGAGCTCCATGGACGCGTCCGAGCCATCGTCGTCCGAGCCGCCCGCGGTGTTCTTCTCCTTCGACTCCTTGGCCACCGGGGCGAGCTTCGGCTCCGCGATGGGCGCCACGTTGTCGGCGCCGAACTGCGCCTCGAGGAACATGAAGAGTCGCTCCAGGCGCTCCTCCGCGGTGGCGTTTGCGTGCGGGTTGCGCTTGGGCAGCGTGGCTACGTCGGCGGAGTCTGAGTGCTTACTTGCCGAACCTTCGGGGTCGTTGTTAGGACCACACTTTTATAGACCGGGGGGGGGGGGGGGGGGGGGGTGTGGTGGGCTCAGGGGTTGGATTGTTACAAATGATATAACGTTTAGACACCCGGGCACGAGCTAGTCCCGGGGGGCGCGCGCGAGAACGGCGGG
>NW_026848138.1:2596485-2602728 GCF_030411735.1 Phialemonium atrogriseum
GCGCCCCCGGCCCCCCCCGCCCCGCCCCCCCCCCCCCCCCCCCCCCCCCCCCCCCCCCCCCCCCCCCCCCCCCCCCCCCCCCCCCCCCCCCCCCCCCCCCCCCCCCCGGGGGGGTTGGCACAGGGAAGAGACTTTAGCAAAGTACTTACGTTTAACCGCAGCTGGACTGCTCTCCACGCTGAGTAGGACGGCCATCACGGCGTCTGCGATGCCATCATTGAGCATGTTACCTTCCCATTCCAGCTCGAGCTCACCGCTGCCGAAATAGCGAACCGTGACACAGCCCATGACAAGGTATGCCGCGACTAAGGTGTCCGAGTTCTCTCCGGTTGCTGTAGAGTGGCCATTTGGACCGTCCGGGTCCGCCTTGATCTTTGGCAGCTCTTCGATACTGCCAAAGGTTCCTTCCAGGCCCCATTTAATCAGATCAACACCCGCGGCGCTTAGTCTAAGCCGTTGCGTGCAAGCTATTGTCGTAGTCGTAAGCCCCGCGTACTCTCGGAGGTCGTCCGCTGCCATCAACGACATCTTGAAGTCATTCTGAACCAGAACCCCTGTGATGAGCTGCGGTTCGCGACTGTCTCGTTCCGATGTTTGGGTCGGCGGAGGGATGGAAGCAAGCTTTCCAACAACCTTGGCCGTCTTGTCGGCTTTGAATGGAATCCGGAGTTCCTCGCAGTTTCTGGGGCTGTAGACCTTGACCTTGTTGGTCTTTGCCGCATTCAGTGACAGGAGCTTGGACTTCAGCCTCATCATGTTGTGCTGCTCTCCGTGGACAAGAATCTATGACTGTTAGCTTTTGAGTGACGCGAGTATCAAGGCCTGCAACTTTACGTACCACGACTGGAGCTGCAACCTCTTCGATGAACTCCCGATTCTCCACGCCGTCCACATGGGCAGCGAACGAGTACTCGGCAACGCTGCAGCGACGGGGTATCAATACTTTCTCGTTGTCGCCGCCAGGGGCTCGTCTTGCGCCACCCAAGTTTCGCGACATGACTGCCTGGATATGGTCAGGTTCCTGCATGATCTGTTTTGCCATGGTGCCCTCGACGCTGTAGCCGGTGATGATGACCCCGTTCTTCTCGTTGGGCGCCCACCTCTCCAGAAGTTCCCGGCTAACACCGTTCTGCAGCATACCGGGGCTAGCCAGCATCACGCAACTGCCGACGTCGTCGAATCTATCGAGGTTCTTCAACGATCGGATATACTTGAAGTCCCAGGGGCCACCTTTCCCAGCGACATCGCCCGTTGCTTCAGCCTCGGCCATGCGCTCTCGGAATAACCTCTTGATGTTGTCGTTCATGGCCCCGACGTATGTCTGGTAGACAAGCATGCACTTTCTGGCGAGGTTACTGGCATAGTATATGGGGATCTTTTTGAACTCTTGGTGCTTGCCCCAGTATTCGTCGAGGATGAGAAGCAGTTCCTGCGCTCTGCCCAGGGCAAAGACAGGCATTAGGACACGGCCACCCCTGTTAAGGATGCTGGTAATCGACTTCATAAGTGCCTGCTCGCGCTCGAGCCGAGGGACGTGAGATGCAATGCCATATGTAGACTCGGTGATCAGGACATCGATCTTCACACCTCTTGGGACTTCGGCAGATACGAGATGTCTGTCCTGTTCCCGTGAGTAGTCGCCCGTGAAGAAGATATTGAGACCTGCGATCTCGATGAGGAACATGGCTGCACCGAGGACATGGCCTGCGGGGTATGGGGTGATTCGAATGGACGAGATGGTATGGGTCGTATGGTAGTCGATAGCCTCGATCTGGGGGAAGGTGTTGAGATGATCCTGCTCCGTATAGACCGGCTGTGATGTTGGGTTCGAGGATGTGTTGCCGACTCGCACGCTGTCCTGGATGAGCCACTTATAGATGGCCTTTGTCGGGTGTGTCATGAAGACTCGTCCCCGGAAATTTGTCTTCGCCAACACGTACGGGAGAGACGCCGCATGGTCAACATGGAAGCTTTGGGCATGTCAGTAAACGCGCGTCCAATGTTACCCCGGCGAGCAGAGAACCCGGCTAATCTACATGCGGCCTGAAGCGTCTTTACGAAACTCATACAGATACGGAGACATGGATTGGCATAAGTGGGCTCTGGTTGACAAGATATTGTATTTGTTTCTGCGTACATATGCCGGTTGTCTCCGTAGCTAGGACGTAACAGGGGGACGAGGCAAAGGCAGTCGTTTGCAAGTCATATAATGCAACATGTAAAGCCCACCTATACCATGTATGCCCGTATGCCCCGAAAGCCAAGACGCCGCAACCGAAGGGTGTTTTTTTGGTGTCCAACAGAGAAACAAACAAACAGGGGATATTACTTACTGGCTGATAAGAAGAACATCGACAGTACTGAGGTCAAAGTCGTCAAAGAATGGGAGCGCGGCGAGGCCGTCATATGCAGGGTGTTGGCCCGCATCAAGCTGGACGCGTTCAAGTTAACAGACGATTCTTACTAGCCAGGAGGCAAGTGGTACATACCATGACTGTCTTGCCTTTATACTGTATGATATGACAGGACCTCCCAACCTCGTTGCCCCCGCCAAGGCAAAGAAACATGAGTTCGTCAGCGGGATCTACAGGCTCCTCGGGGGCTGCCGAGGCCATCGTAGAAGCCTTCCGCTTGGACGCCATGGCTGGGAATCTGGTAAAGAGCTCGGTGCGAGCGAGAATGCCAGGAGAGGGGAGTAACGATGCCACGCCTCACATGTGCCTCTAATGATCTAGATATGGAAGCTTTTCTCTTGTACGGATGATTTTATTCTCCCTTGCGAGGTACCTAGGTATTTGTGAGGATGACGTTGAAGGATAGAGTAAGGTCAAAGGTAAAGGCGCGCCAGAATGCGGCTCTGCGCGGAAATATCAAATACGCACGGATCATCCGCTGCGACACGTGACTTCGCGCCCGCTTGACTCTTGATTTCCTCCAACAATAGAAGCCATTCACTTATTGACTTATTGAGCCCCCTCGCTATTATTGACAAGAGGTCCCAGACTCCCTGCCTATTGTGCTATCCTGTGTGGTAGGCAACAATACTGACAACCGTTATCAATAATACGACCGGCACACACAATAGGTTGTCCTGAACAGCCCACACACCTCATGGGAGACCAAACGGAAGCTTGACCTCCACAGGCTCGCCAGCCTGGGTCGAACTCGACCCTGAACAACCTACCTCTCAACCACACTTTCCGCGCCGAAGTTTTCATTTCGATCTCCTGAGTAGCCGCTTTTCTCACAGAAGCCTTGCGATTGCCGCAACTTGATCATCAATCATGGCGCAGTCTCCCCAGCACGCTCCGCAGATGCCTCCGCAGCAGCAGATACCTCATCAGCAGCCGACGCCCCAACAGCAGCCGATGGCCCAGCAGCAGCAGGTGCCTCAGAAGCAGCAGCAGATGTCCCCTCAGCAACATCAGCAGCAGATCCCAACTCAGCAGCATCAGCAGATGCGTCCTCAGCAGCAGCAGCAGATCCCGACTCAGCAGCAGCAGATGCGTCCCCAGCAACAGATGCCTCAGCAGATGCCTGCTCAGCCCTTCCCTCCTGAGCACTCACCCTCGCCGACCCCCAATCCGTCGGGCTTTACGATGCCTCCTCAGATGCCTGCCCAAACCCACCGTGCCGAGCAGTCACCTTCGCCGGCCCCTAATCAACCGGGTTTTGCGCTGCCTCCGCAGATGCCTGCGCAAAGCTTACCTCCTGAACACTCACCTTCGCCGGGCCCCCATCAGCCGGGTTTTGCGATGCCTCCGAACAAGCGCCCTCGATTGTCCCCAGGCCCTCCGTCCCAACCTGCGTCGCCTTATCCACCCTCTCCATACGCCACGAGCCCTGGCGCCGGCGCGGCGACCCCGACCAGCGCAATGTCCCCAGCCTACCCGAACATTTCTGCGACAGGACCTCCAACATACACCACGCCGTACACAAATGGCGCAACGACACCCAGCCTACACCTACCTGAGTCTCAGCCAGCCTTCACCCCGGCTTCGTCTACTCCCATCGCTCCTGCCGGGTCACAACTGCATTATACCCCGGCCACCCTGGCCCCAATTCCTGGTCCTCCGACACCAGGGACCATGACTCCTGTTCCTGCCCCTCCCACACCGGGGACCATGGGCCCGCCATCGAAGCCTGCCGAAAAACCCGCCAAAGAATATGAATACGATGCGACGGACTCGCTTGCCGGTACCGGCATTGATATCCGCGCGGAGGAGCAGGCTCTCACGGATTACTATGCTGGACTTTTCGGGCATGACTCTCGGACAGGCTTACCTGCAAACGCGCCGGGTAGCAGGGCTTCGTTCCATGGTGCTGGAGCTGCCAATCAAGCCGGTCAAGCCACTGGTGCCCTAACCCAAGAGGAGCTCGCCGCTCAAGCGGCAGAGAGAGCCTGGTCCGAAGCAGCCCACCGACTGGCAGTCATGCGGAGCAATGAGATACGGGACCCGTTCCTGACCATGGCACTTCTACATCGCAAGGCCGAGAAGGTCTCCAGAGAAAATGGCCTATCCCTTAATATGGAAATTAAGAACCACACCCAGACGGCCGGCAAGATGAGAGGCCCGCATGATTTTCCCGAGCCCAAGGTCACCGTCACGACCAAGACTGGCCCTGACGGTGCACTCGTGGCGACGACAGGATCTTGGATTCCCCACGATGCCTATCTCATTGATCAGCTAACACTATTATCACTTGCCACGAGGCATCGGATCCGCGAGAAACTGGAAGACGGCGTCAAGGTTGCGGTCACCAGGCAGAAGACGTCGCACGGAGAAGTCCCTACTGAATGGGTCGATGCTGCAGCGCCTTTAAGCATTACAGATGTCGGTGTCACGCAGGGCGAGAGCTCTCGTGCTGGTCAGGAAAGGGCCGTGAGCCCTCGTGTCAATTCCCTCAAGCGTAAGGAAGCCAACTCCATTCGTGTTAGTGGCGTAGCTGATGATTTTGCAGGCAATTTAGATGGGTCTCCCGCTCAGGTATTGTCTACCAACCATCTGACGTCTGCGGTACGAGATGTTGGTAAAGGAGATCGTAGCATAGAGGAGGTGAGGCTGCGAAAGCGACAGAAGCGGCTCAATCCTGAGACGGCCACCAGTACATCCCGCGCAGGTTCAGCTGCTCCCGGGACCCCTGGACCGTCAGCCCCGGAGCCGGAGACCAAGGCGCCCCCCAAGAAAGAGCCAAAGAAGGCTGCGGCAGCGAGATTAGCAGAGGCATCGAGTACGGCGACCGCGAACCAGACATTGCAGCACCTCATGGGTGGCTTTGGGGGTCGCAAGAAGAAGGGCAAACAATACGCGTGGATGAACGCAGGTGCGAGCGGTGCCAGTACCCCAACTCGCGCCGGCAATCAGGACGTTCCCGGCACTCCGTTAGGCACTCCCGGCCCCAAGGCTCCCGAGAAGACAAGTCTGACCCAAGATGGACTGAACCGACTCGGAAACTGGAGAGAGGACGGGGATAAGGGGAAGGGTATCCAATTGAGAGACTGGGTAACAGCCTTGGAACTCGATGCCATCGATGCCAAGGCAATCCAGGATGCCTACATGAAGCTCGATTCCTTCGTCAGATAACGCCCATTCAGACCAAGGGCCGGGCGCCAGCGAGAAGCCACAGGCCTAATTCTGCGCGGCCTCGCGGAGCATCCGCCGACCTACTGACTTTCCATATTGTGCTTTTTGTCGGTCTTAGCCGGGCGTTAGGAGAGGAGGGCATTTGGCTTGGGGACCGCATTCATCCACTTGTACACGGTACAAGCAGCGACGTATTAGGCATCCCCCAGGTTCGGAATCAACAGCTCTTTAATATGACACGGACCTATGGGTCCACGGTCGGTACACAACATAGGAAAATAGAGAATGATCCAAGCGATGAACCTTGCAATGTTCCTCCTGATGACCCCGTGAATGCTAGATGCAACCAGGCCCTCGAGGTTGGGTTTCGCTTGACCCGACAAGGACTACTATACTCACGTGCTACCAGAAGCCAACGAGAAAGAGGTCCGTCTGGCCAAGGTAAGCTGAACATCTCCTATTCTCGTAGACGAGGTTGGTCACCTCGGGAAGCTAAGGACAGATTCCTACTGGCGGCGCGCAGTTTTGTGGCACCCAATTCCTTGCAGCTGGCTTTTTTTTTTTTTTTTTTTTTGGGGGGGGGGGGGGGGGGGGGGGGGGGCGGCCGGCGGGGTGTGTGACGACCCCCGAACGCGGTTCACCACACATACACAAGAGC
>NW_026848138.1:2602738-2659279 GCF_030411735.1 Phialemonium atrogriseum
ACCCCGCCCCCCCCCCCCCCCCCCCCCCCCCCGGCCCCCGCCCCCCCGCCCCCCCCCCCCCCCCCCCCCCCCCCCCCCCCCCCCCCCCGCGAAGGAGCCGCGTCTGGTTTGGTACCACGACTTACGCATGTACACCTACATACACAAGCAGCTACATAGTATTTGCATCACTACTAATAGACCAGAGCTTTCTGTGCTCCCCAGCCGTAAACCGGGCCATTCAACCAGGACGCTGCTTGCGCCATGGTGGATTCCAAATTGCTCACGTGCGCCGGTTCCAACCTGTCCGATGTCCGCTGAGCACAGGCGAGGCTTATTATGGCAACGCCGAAAGGAGGATTCGAGGTACGGCACACGGCATGCAGACAATTGGTGGTACACATGCATGCACGAGAAGGGGGAAGGATCTGAGTACGGCAGTAGGAAGACCTCGCTGGGTACTGGTTGGCCTAGAGAGAGTGACACGACACTTAATCCGTACAGTCATCCCCATTCCCATCCCCCATGTTCGAATCGTCGGTAGTAGGGCAAACTTGGGTGGTGTGATCCCCCGTTTCTGGGGAGTGGAGACCGCGGTGTGCGGAGGGGGGGGACACACAGCGTAGCATGCCGTTGTCGAGAGCAACCTATGCAACCTTGGTTCGCGCAAATGGGGACATTCACCGAGCTCGCCAGAGCAACATCAAACCATTCACCGACGCGGAAAGGTGCCACTTTCGGCACGTTCTACCGCAGGTCTGAGCGCCGCACCCTCTCGCATGGTCAGACAGGGGAACGAGCCGAGACTTTACACGGGCACGCATACGCCAGTTCAGGGTCCAGGGCCCAGCCAAACCGAGCCCTGCTTGGAAGGTTCACACAGGTCCATGTGTCGGGCGCAGGTTCGATACTAATGGTATGGTAGGGGGCTGGTCAGGGGACGCGAACGAGGTCAGAACCTGGCGGTTCGCAACCGTTTACGGAGTACCTACCTAGCGTGCTGGGCTGCTGGAACTTTGGTTGACGGTTGACATGGGCAACGGGGGAGGGAAAAAAAATCTTTTAATTAGATATCGGCTAGGACCAGGATGCCACATGGTGAAAGGGTGAGTGGGTACTTGGGTGGCTGCAAAGCGGATGCATTCCCCGGTGCCAGTTTGCTGGGTGGGATTCCTGAGAGGCTGGGAGCGAGCGGAGGCTAGTATCAGGCACAGTCAGGTTACAGGTACGTAGATCCGAGAGCTGGGGGGGATTGACGCGAAGAAGCTCGTGGGCGAGAGAAGAGATCACCCTTGCTAGTGTAGAACAGGAGCTATATAGTACAGAAGCTGTTCGGCTAGCGGAATCTGACGTGTTTGGCGTGATCTCCCCTGCTCTACTATGTATGTAAGGACAAGTACTCCGTACCACGTCCGAATTGAGAAGGTGTCGGCCCGCGGATTGAGGCTGGCGTCCACTCCTAACCCATTGCTGACTGAGGTGGATTCTAAATTATTCATACCTTTGAATTGGGTGCGGTCGTCGTGCAGACGCAGTAAGAAACACCGTTTACAGTCTCAATCGACAGACCAGGTACGGAATAATACCCCTTCGGTTGGGACTCGGAGCTGACAGATAGGTTTAGCAACTATTAACTGTTGTCCGCCGGGGTGTGAACCCGGCTGATCGGTAGCTGATCTCTCGGCGTTGGGAAGAGAATGACAGTCAGGGGCTGGTGACCAATAGGATGAGGACCAGCTGGACGGGCGTACTTGTTCTCTCACTCGGAATTGGAGAAGGGGGCCGGGACTAGGTACGAAATACCATGTCCTCCTCGTAGGGTGTATAGCAAGAGTGGGTATAAATTATCTTGTGTGAAACTTGAAACGAACAAAAGGGCACAAGGCTCATTTCAGACGGGCCGTTTGGCTGGGTCTGCCGGTCTATGCATCCCGTGCAAAGTAGAAAAATTAGTGTTTCTATCTTCTTTGTTTGCTTACGTTGTTGGTTCTCATTTCTCCGTCACATGATGGGATTTTGATGCACCTTCAGGTCGCTGGGCTACGTGGTTAATGCTGAGCAGAGAGCTGAAGAGGCGGAAAGACAGACTCAATCCAGGCAGGACAATATTTTGTTGATGCTAAGGTAGGTATTCAGGTTCAATTGATGTTGATTTGTGTGATTTATCTTGTCGGTTTTGTATCTTTTTCTTCCTCCCTCAGTCCTCTGTGTGGAAGGTCCTTCCACAAAGTTCATGTGAGGATCATCGCTAATGCAGGAACGACCTTCGAGAATTCCGTTCAGGCTGTGGCCAACCACCCAACCGCGGCGTTGCGCCTCCGACCCGCCCCCTGTCAGGTACCCGCATCAACAAGTACCCAGGTACGACAGTACCTCCGTATTCAATGTTCAAGTACTTGGGTCATGGTACCGGGGCCGTACATCCATGGTCAGAACCCCAATGAAAGAGAAGTGGGTCACACCAAAATATCAGGGACCAGGGCTTTGGAAGTTTGGGGACCTGCAAGGACCTCCAGCATCACCAAAAAGGGGGAACAAAAATGTCAGCGGGAGAAGGGTTCGCAGAGTTTTCAACCTGAACTCAAGGGAGCATTTCATCAAGAGGAGGCGCCCAACGACCTGACAGTATCTTCATTTTCCTTTGTGACCTTTATATGTACAACGGGATCTTTTGTGGAGCGCGGCAAGACCCATGAAGCCCCCTGAAATTCTCGCTCAAAGGAGGTGGCGGTACTTAGGTACCTAGTGTACGTACGGGGAACATGCGTCACTACCGAGAGCCGGGGAACCCAGGGTAGAGCTTCTAGAAAGTTTCCAAAATCCCAATGCAGCACAAGCTCCACGGAACCCTTCCAGAAAGAAGCCTTAATAAGTGAGCTGAAGTCAGCCATCAGCCTCCGCCATTATTAGATATTTGCTAGTCGCCATAAGCTTGACATAGATATTTGTGCCAGGGACTTCGTCATTGTTGATGAGTTAGAAATCCCAATCCCCTTCTCTCCTCGGGTCAGCATCAGCTACCTAGCTATTCCTATCTACACTAGATCCAGCCTTGCCCATGCTACTTCGGACAAGGGTTGCAGTTCCCGTTCGTAAATAGACTAACAAAGACGAATGAAGAGTGGACTTCAGCTTCTATGTTTCTATGGTGAGTTTATTCCGGCGTTCTCGCCATCCTCGAACTCCTACGGCCGTTTGTAACAGGATCCGTCGAGGATCCGTTGATAACTCCTGTTACACCGCCGCCGCCGCTCGGAGCGGACCGAGATGCAGTCCTAATTATACCTAGCGGAAGAGAGCCACAGCCCTGACCAGTCTGATGACAAAGGGAATAAAAGCCTGGAGGGTTGGGGCCGGTTCTGGCTTGGCTGAAAGTATGTATGTCTCATCGTGATCGTCTCTTGTTGGGCCCTCAGCCCATTGATTGCTTCCGTCAAATGAAACGGCCATTTGCAGTACACGGTTGAATGGTGGCAAAGGTCGGACTTATCGATGTTCGGGATACGCATCGGACTGGCCCAGGGGGAAGAAACGGCAGTACATGCAAGGTCCAGCTTTGCATTTCCAGGTTGGCTCCATTGTCGGACACGGCGCAGGCTCACTGATAGTACGGAATCTGACTGTTGCAACTTGAAAGGAGACTATTGAGTCATTGCACGACCTGTCATACAAATTGCGAAGCAGCCAGTCGGGATGTTATCGGGGGCGGGGGAGGGGGGGCGGCTCGCCAACTGTGGCAAGTAATGGCCGACAGATGCGCTGTCCCGCGTCATGGTTTCTAGGCTACAGGAGCGGTAAAGACGACGGCGGCATATCTCCAGTCAGGTATCGCCATTCCGCGCAAGTTATTCTCTCCCTTGCTGCCCAATCCGAGCGACCGGGCTCGTTGCTCACCATGAATTGGCAGTTAGTCTTGTCAAGAGGTAGATCGTATGGCTGTCGCTCACTTAACTGCACAGCTCGGTGGGCCCGTCCAGCTGGGACTGCCACTGCCACGGTGACACGCTTCCGTTCTGGTAATTCAGGTCTCGATGCCGCCGACGCACGCAAAATGCAAGGAAACGTGGACCAACACACCGAGCGATGGGGGGTGGGCTAAGAATAGAGAATACCGAAGCTGAGTGGCCGTCGCACGACGCCAATGCGTTGGGTTGCACGTATCCTCCAAGATGCTGCCGGAAGGACATCGCGAATGCTTTCTACGCTAAGTTTGTTGGACAGAAATCTGAACTCTGCTTACTGCAAGTGACAAGTACCCTGCCTTGCTAGGGTTCTCTTGGCTCTCTTAAAAGTATTACTTGGTGGCTTTTTTTATATCCTCTTACCATTTTCCCAATTTCTCATCCTCTCTCCCTTTTTCTTTTTGTGCGTCTACCCAAACTGCTGCAGCCCACACCGAAAGGGTGCGCCGAGAACTTGGAAGTCAAGACCGAGAAACAACTAAAATATGGGAAGGAAAAGAAAAACAGCGACAAAAAAGAAAGGCGGACAAGGACGGGAGCTTGAGAAGCCGGGTGTAAGAAGGGGAGAAGAAGCAATGACTAAGATTACTGTTTGTCAACTTGCCGGGAGAGTAACAAAGATCTAAGTGATCCCGTTTCCACCCCCAACAACCTTTTGTAGGTAGTTACACAATATCCCATACTGCGGCTGGACAAGGATAAGAACCTAGACTGTGGGTATGAACTATCACCCGCAGTTTGGCTCGTGTCAGTCGTGCCCCCCCAAATCTCACGCCTCAAAGTCTAAATCAGGGTGGACTGTCGGCTTCTATCGAGCGTGGGAAAGGTCGGATGGATTCCAAGCGATGAATACGTGCTTGAAAGGGTAGTACTACGGAGGTAGTCATTCTTGTATGTACGTAGGGCGGCCTGTTCCGAATTCTCAACATGCCGCCCCGCCTTTCAACTGCGGTCCGAACTCTCTTGACGGCCAGGAAAGCTTGGAGAAAAGCTCATTAATAATTCCGACTACGCCGCTTTGGGATACGCTCCCGCAGCCTAATCATCATCAGCCGGTCCGGAACGCGCTCGAAGTCCAGCGGAGTGGACCGCGTCTTGCCACTATGGGAGTGAAAGAAGACAAACATGACTGACCATGGCGAGGACCTACTGCAAGAAAAGAGAAACGTGAAGGATGAAGGACCCATCGGAATGGGGCGCTTTCAGGCTGCTTCCAGATTAAGGTCAATCAAACCGTTGCCAACTTGATGGAAGAGGGACATGGGATGAAGCAGCAGGGGTGTGGGTGTCGGGTACTCGTAACCCACACCTCAATACGGAGTACGTACCTCATTAACTGACCTAGGACGACGCGTTTGAAAGTCAATTAGCGCTCAACCTCCGATACAAGGATATTCCGCCTAATCCTTCACAAACGTGATGACGTCCCTCAAGGCTCGGCTTCTGAAGCTTTTGGCCCTCTCCATGACTACACTTCTATGACAGTATCGGAAATATATTCTTTCATCTATTATATCTAGGTGGCACTTTGTGGGCGATATTCCTTGAAAAGAAAATATTTGGAAGGAGTGCGACAAGCAGGTTGTAGATCTTCCTTGCAAGGACTCTCGGACCGGGGTACCCTTGTACTTGTGGGAAGTCGGGCTTGGATGGGTCACACATCCTAGCACGAGGTACCGAAAAAGGAGAGCAATGCCAATTACAGCCTACCAAGGTCTCCGCTGCCTTCTTTGGGAGTGCACCCTGTACCTGCCTCAGCATGGAACCTGGCATGCTACTGACGGCAGCAAGCAAGGGGGTAAATTACCAAAAAAAAAAAAAAAGAAGAGACCAAAGGGGAAAAAAAGGGCTATACACCTTCCCTGTCCTCAAGTTTTATTATAAGACACCATCGATCCCCCTTCTCACGCCAATTTTTTCCCCTGGTTATCATCTAATGCTCCCAAGCTCTCTGTACACTAGATACCCTCTTTTACCACCGGTGTCGTCCTCCTACCACCTTACAACTTTCGGTTCTGCTACTGTCGACTGCTTACGTGTTACCTACTCCCTCCTGAAACTCGACGCCGCAAAACGCCCTGTACGTAACGGCAGCAGCAGCATATCACCCGCAGCGTACCTGGCCAGCAAGCTCGGTACAAGGCAATCCAGCTTCAGCAAGGATCGCAAGATATCGAGACCTACGACTTGGTCGCTAAAACAAGGCAAAACACTCCCAGAGCAGACCTCGTTGCAACTGCGCCTCCTATCATCACGCGTTGTCGCCGAGATTGGCCATAAAAAGCTCCAGCAAGCCATCTCATTCGCATTTGGTGCCGCCTTCGCCCCTGCATTTTACCCTACCGCGTCAAGTCCGACATCTTACTGGCGACGCTGTCAACTGCTGCGAGATACAGAACCCCGTACAACCTCGCCTCAGCCCTCCCGCCCATCCGGCCCCTCCGTCTTACTCGCCTATCTTCTCGCGCCGCGATCTTAGAGGCCCCCAAAACTGTGAGTCACAGCTGTCTCAGCACATGTTTCGTGCTCGTCATCTTCCTTTTCCTCCCCGATGGTCCAAAAGATATATCTGTTTCTTTTTCCCCGTCTCGGCTGGCATTATAGGCTAACTCGATATTCCCAAGTCTTCCGCCGCCATTTCACGCCTCACAACCAAAATGATTGTCAGAGAATCACAAGCTCTCTTGAACATGGGTCGGGGTGCCTACGACACGACTGGTGTCCCCAAACCTCCACCGAAACCCAAACGCCGATAACCAGGCCGATATCCAGCTACAGTTACTTCTACATTCGGCCACTGGCGCAACATGAGTCTCACCATCCGACTGCGCGGGCCGTACCAGTTCGACCGTCGAAGTGGGAACAAGCTTCCCGCTCCCGCACCACCCGCGCCCGTCTTTCCCGACTTAGACCTTTTAATTGTCGCGTTTTCGCCTGTACCAATTACGGATTCTTGCAGCGGTTCCGGAGTTCTTCTAGGCCTATGGCCGACTTCTCTTAATCATTCTACGTCCCGATACACCATTTAATGCGCATTCCGAAAGACGATACATATCTTGGCTCGCCGCCACTTGCGTCCTATAAGCAAATCGCTGGAATACACGGGGGGGACTCGTTTTGGGCGCTATTGTTTTGGATTTCATCTCCTTCTGGTCGATACATGGCGTTTGAACATAGATGGGGTTGGTTTTTCGGCAACATTTTGGGCGACTCGATTTTCTGTCACCTGTCATTTTCGCTCCCTGTTTGTGCCCACCACCATCTGTGGCACCCATTCCTCGCAGGCCACCAGCTCCGCCTAATTCGCCGAGGCCGTGACGATCGCCCTCTACAAGACATCGACACATGCGGCAACATGCGGCAACCTGCGAGATCTCTCCGATGTGCATCACCCGCCTCTCCCCGCAACACTTACCACTTTGCTACTTTGGGCATGGACACGGTTTCTTTTGGATAAAGGCAACATAAAGGTGGCGTGCACTTGTCTCTGGATTTCAATTATGTTTCCCGGGAGCCGGTTCGGATCTGAAAAAAAAATATTGGGATGAGGTTGGGAAAAAGGGTTTTGATTTTTGGTTCCGCATATAGACTTGGCCCCTTTTTACGTTTTTCGTCACTTTCACTTTTGTTTTCTCCCCCGTCCCGTTTTCTCTCCTCGCGGAGGTGACGGGATGGAAATACGTCGCCTTGTCGGCCTCCATTTTCTGTTTCAATAATGTACACAATAGCTTGGGTGGAATACGGGGACAGCGATGCCCGGGAACTTGCCATGCTGGCCGGGTGCTGGGCTGGATCCAGGTTGATAGACGATACCCCCACAGGTTTAGACTTGTATGTATAGGTAACTGCACGAAGAATTAGAATAGCTACACAGCACTGAGTTTGTCTGAATCGAGAAAGCATTTCGACATTTTTTCTCTCTGCAATCATTGTGAGTGTTTGTCCTCCCCTTTCCTTCCCCAACCTTTAATTTATGTATGCAGACAGTCACGCGTACTGTGTTTATTTGCGTTTGCAAGTATGGTCTAGACATGTAGACGGAAGCTTCTTCGACAACAGACAACAGATGGTTGCGTCATCGTGGTGTGCCAAGTCGGCGTAATTGTCTCTCGTTTAGTTCCATCCTCTCGCCTCGGGCATGCATGTTATTGTCAGGCGAGTCCCAAAGAATGGGCGAGGCGAAGCCACCACCAAAACCGAGGGAAATGGCACTAATGCACGTTTAAAGGAGATGCAGGGCCTCCAGCAACACCCAGTACCATAGCACTGGGCCGCATCAGTCACTGCTCCGGGAATGCAGTAGTATCCCTCCCCATGGCAAGTGCTGTATTTCTTCTTTCTCAACAAAATAACTCAGCTGGATTGAAGCCTATTGGCTGACAATCCCTCGTAAGTGCTATAAAGCCCATCCGACCCCTACACAACATCGTATCCAACCCGCTGAAGTGGGTTCCAGGCTGCCCCCAAGGAAGGTACCTACAGATCAACATGCGAAGTACATCCCCGTGATCCTGTTGGCCGCGCGCATGCCCGTGTGGGGGTTCCGCCCCCCCCCCCCCCCAAAAAAAAAAAAAAAAGCAATGCAATGTTCCCGGCGATGCACGACTAGCAATGTGATGTATTACTTGTGTGTGCCATGTCAGAAGATTGAGAGTGGGGTTATCAGGGTGTTGGGAAATATGTATGTACAGTACAAATTTCGTCTACTGCGTAGCAGCCTACCTGACACTTTGCCATCACGTCTCATCAAGACACACCACTAAAAAGTGGCTGCAAACTACCTAGTGTAGCCGCGGTTCCGCTTCCGACCCGATTCATCGTCACGTAACCCAACAAGAACACTAGCCATCCTGCTAGTCAGCGCCACCAGTGGTCCCAGTCGATCGGCCATTGGAGATGGTTTCAATCTCCTGACTCCACTATGGCACCGACTAACAATCAGCGGGAGTTACCCGTATGGAGACCAAACTCGCAGAAAACACAGGGATCTGTCACCTGAGCTAAACCAAGTGTAAATACCGAGAAGACTGGGAAGTTGGGGAAATGGCGGCCAGATTTTGTTCGGCCCGGGTCGAGGACAAACGGATCATCGGCCTCGTCTCGCTTGCCTGACAAGCAATGTTGGTTCTATTGACTGCTCATATTTCAGGATAGACGTCCCTGCCGTTGGCTGAATTAGTACTCCACATGGTGTTTGCTTTTTGCTCTCCGAGTCCCCGACAGCCAGCCAACGAGGCCTTGTGCGGCGACTTAGACTCGATCTCGTTCAACCGTGCGCAATTCGGCGAATAAGTAACAATAGGTCCAAAGGGGAAAGAAAAGGAAAGAAAAGAAGAGGAAAAAGGGAGGAAGAGAAGTAAGAAATGAACGAAACACTCACGTCCTCCTAGCCAACGGCATCTGCCGTCTCACCCTCTCCCACTCGTCCAAGTCAATGTCCACCATACCCAAGGCCCCAACAGCCCCCTCCTCCACCGTGCCGTCCTCGGCCACGCCCCCGAGCCGACAGACTACCCGCCCCCAGGGGTCGATCGCCATGCTGTGCCCGTAGCTCGTCCTCCCCGTGCCATCATGGGGCCCCACCTGCGCGGCAGCGACTACCCAGGCCTGGCTCTCGACGGCCCTGGCCCGCAGCAGGACCTCCCAGTGGGCGCGGCCGGTGGGGACGGTGAAGGCCGAGGGGTAGGCGATGACGTGGGCGGGGCGGAACCCCCGTGCGGCCAGCGCCGCCGGCGGGTGGCCCAGGCGCAGCGACGGCTCCGGGAAGCGCAGGTCGAAGCAGATCAGGCTGCCGACGCGGCCGACGGGCGTGTCGAAGGGCGGCGTCAGGGCCGACCCGGCCTGCGTGTGCGCCGACTCGCGCAGGTCGCCGTAGTCGAAGAGGTGTAGCTTGTCGTAGCTCCCGTGCGGGAGGAGGCTGCCGTCGGGGTTGATCCAGATGGTGCGGTTGAAAAGCTTCGTCTGGGCTGGCTCTTGCTCTTGTCCCAGCTCCCAGGTAGGCGTGGCCGGGGAGGTGATACCGGAAGCACCGGTTGCCTCCTGCGGGACCGTGGGGACAACGGCGTTGGCTGCCGGCCCGGACGGTCGGACTGGGACAGGAACGTGTATGCCGACGTTGACGGCCAGGTGGTGTTCTTTAGCTGCTGACTGCAACCCAAGAACGAACGGAGACTCTGACACGGGCTTAGCCAGGGAAAGTGACTCTTGGAAGGAGCCGGCAATGTAGTCGGATGCCTCCGGGAGGAAGAGAACCTATACGCGTATGTGGGGTGAGCGAGACAAGGCCAAAGGTAAGCGGCGCGGCGGTCTTGAGCAAGGAGAGGTCATCCTAGCTAGCGATAAGCCTGCCCCCGGAGATTCTAGAATGGGATGTCTGCCACTAGGCAGCTAGGATGACTCCAGGCTCCTGGGGCAGGATGCATTGCGTAGAGACAGGTAGATATATCTTCGAAGCATGACCATACCTTTGCCCCCGCGGTGGCCGCTTTACTTATCAGTCGAACGCACTGCTCCAGATTGTGTGCCATTGAGGCAGTCGAGCAGAGCTGCCCAATGGCCTACCAGACAGATGTCAGATGGATCATCATCTCGAGGGTCAAGGCATGGCGAGGGCTGGATGTGTCTAACCGCAATCGCCATGATGATCGTGAAGGAAAGATAGGATAGGGGCTTTTCCCAATAATCAGCACGTCATCTACTTGGACATGGAAGGTGTCGAACAGAAGAAACTAGAGAAGATTTCATACTACACTCAGCTGTTCCGTGTATGAAACCTGATCACTTTGTTCCTAGACAACCCTATGAGGGGATATCCTTCTATGTCAAGCTAGGTACAGTACCTAGCCGTGCTAGCTAAGCCTCAAAATGGCCCAAAAGTGCAGCCCCTCCCGCCCCATCGCTCCCCACCATAAATACCTTCCTGCCTAAACCGTTGAACACTGTGACGTACGCAACGACTACAAGGAGATTCCATCAAGCTCAACAGCGTCGACAGCGACACCTAATTGCCCTATCGGAGCAGGTTCGGAAGCGAAATCAAAACGTCGCCGAGATGTCCATCATCCAACAACACACGTCCTCTTCGCTCAGCGATGCGTGGCGCACCATCAACATCGACGCCCTCCAGGAGGACTCGAGCGTCAACTTCGACACCTCGACCCTCCACCCCCCGCAGCCCGAAGTCAGCGACTCCGAGGTCCGGCAGCTGGCCGGCCAGGTCCGGCAGCTATTGAGAGGCGGCGACACCGAGGGCGCCTTGCGCGGCGCCTTGGAGTTCCCCGTCTACAACGGGCCCGATCTCGCAAAGGTTGGTTGGATCAGAGCTGCGCCTGACACTTGGCTTGTGTGTTTTGGGGCTGACTTGAGAGACACCACCCCAGGAAGCCCACCTCCAGACCGTCATCGAGGTCCTCCAGTCGATTAAAGCGAGTGACATGACGCCCATGCTACAGAGAATCTACAGCTCCCCCGGCGGAAGCGAATGCTTGGACGTCCTGATGAAATACTTGTGAGCGAGCACAACCCCCCCACACCCTCTCCGCCTCTTTCCGCCAGAGGGTAGCGTAAGGCTTACCAAACCAATCCCGCAGGTACAAGGGCATGGCATCTACATCCTCCTCCGGGAGCACTCCGCGGACACCTACCCGGGTTACCCCGCAGCAGACCGGCTTCAGCCAAGCAGGAGGGCGGCCAGGGGGCGCGAGCGAGTCCACCGGTACGGCGATGAGCGTCTTGCTGAGTTGGCACGAGAAGGTGGTTGAGGTCGCAGGGTTGGGCTGCATAGGCCGGACAATGACGGATTGGAGGCGAGTATGAACCAAGGAGGGCGAGCAGGGTTGGCCGGAGGAACACCATGGTATGAATGCGCGGGATATTCATAGACGAGGGGCGTCGTTTGGGTTGCCGGTAGCTCGTGACGCTTCTTCCCCAGGCGGTGACACTCAGGGTGTGAATAAAAAGCCCATGGCAATGACCTATACGAGCAATACAAGCCGACGATTCTAAGCATCTGTCGTTGGTAAACCTCCATCATACATGTCTATCATCTATCTGAACCTCCCGATCGGGCGGGTGTCGAGAAATAATGTACATTTCATTCATCGCCTCCACGATAGGCATTTGCCAAAGATGATCCAACTCGGCGAGCAGAGCGCCTATTTACTCTCCAGGATGTCCTTCAAGTTGACCTCTCCACTTCCTCGCGTCAATGGCTGAGCCTGGTTGGCCGATTCGTGCCAGCCGATCATATAGATGATTCTGAAGGTGGCCGGAATACTGCCGTCCTCATTCCCATGCAGCTCCTTGTATATCGCCTCGTTTGCGAGGAGGACGTCCCGGCCGATGGCGCCCATCTCGCGCCCCAGGACAGCATTGCTTTCGCCCATGGCTTGCAGGTCCCGCATCAGCGCAAAGGTGTCTGGGTAATCGACGATGATGTCGTCCACGTCGACCGTCAGCATCTTGAAGCCTGCCCTCTGGAGAAGACCTCCAACGTCCCGAACATCGGCCAGCGGCGACACATGGGGAGAGATCCCTCCCTTTCGCTCTTGCTCAGCAAGCTGCAGTGAAGTCCGCAGCTCGAACAAGGTGTCTCCGCCGAGCATGGCGCCAATGAAGGGGCAGTCGGGCTTGAGAAGGTTGTTTATCTGCTTCAAAACGCCTGGGAGGTCGTTGACCCAGTGCAGGCTGAGATTGCTCATGGCCATGTCGAAGGAACCAGCCTCGAAAGGGAGACTCTCTTGATCAACCAAGACATGGCGGGTTAAGGCAATGTCCTGGTTAAACGGCAAGTCGACGTCTCGAAAGAGCAGGGCTTGGGACGAATCGGCAGCTACCAGTTCGGAGATGCGGCTGGACAGCGACGGCGAGATTGGCATCGCCGGGTCTGGGTCGGGGTTCTCTCGAGTCAGCGCCCTGGCGATGTTGCACGAGTTTGCGCCTACGTCCAAGACTCTGGGAAAGTGGCGCTTGATATCCTAGGGGAGGGAATGTTAGGCAAGGTCTCGTGTGCAGGGGGGAGACGTGGGTAGGCGTACCAGAAGCCGCTCGCAAAGCCGGAGAGCCACCTCATCCTTGAGATAGTCAGCCTGTCGGCTGCTTTCAACGTCGACAGCGGCCCTCTCCCTCTGTAGCCATTTTGTCCGTCGATTGAAGACGTCGAAGACTGGGGCCCCTGCAGCTTGGAATGCGTAGCAGCGCCGCGGAGGCTGCCTGGCTCGCAGAGCGGACCATGCGGAGACTCTTGGTAAGACGAGCCTCATCCTCCTCCCGCACGATGGTATCGCATTCTGGTCTAGTAATGCGATTATTACGGTGAGAAGCCGTTTGAGCAATCGAGTTTATCTGGGAAACGTCACGCAAAGCCACAAGCACTAGCCACAAATATCTGCCCCCCCTTGAGCCCCGCTGCGGAGCGGCGGTCTATACTCACCGCAAGCAGAGAGCTCCACTTCCCCCGATCACGACCTTCGACCATCCGCTACGATCAGTTCTTCTCTTCCGGCGACCCATCGACCCACACTCTGCACGAAAGCTGTCACACCTCACACTCTCGAGCCTGCTTCCACATCTTAAACCGTCTCCGTCTCTCTCACCGTCTTGGTTTGAGCAAAAGGTCATGCATTGGTGTTCGCTATGAGGGCCGTATCTGAATGGTCCGAGAGGTCTATCGCTCGATTGATTGAAGCTTCAGTTCACGGCCGGGCCGCCTCGTCTAAAACTACGCCGACTCAACACCGACACCGACACCGAAACCGAAATTGATATACCCCCATCTCCCATTACCCAACATGGCGTCCTCTACTACCTCCGGCTTCCTCGGCCGCTCCACTAGCAGCAACTCGAACATGCGTGGCCTTGTACAGTTCATTGCTGACCTGAGAAATGCGAGGGCTCGGGAACTGGAAGAGAAGCGTATCAACAAGGAACTGGCCAATATTCGGTAAGTCCGCCGAGCCTCGTTCGATTCAGGCCCGGCTTGCTAACCTCTCTTCTCTCACAGCCAAAAATTCAAGGGTTAGCCGACGGTTATCATCCTTCGAATCTTTCGATGCTGACTCGGTGGTAGATGGGAGCCTCAGTGGCTATCACAAGAAGAAATACGTCTGCAAAGTACGAATCGGACGAGCTCCCCCGCCCCCCGAACCTACCCCTGGCTGACTGTCTCAACAGCTCCTTTACATATATATCCTGGGATGGAACGTTGATTTCGGCCATCTCGAGGCCGTCAACCTCATCTCTGCGAACAAGTACTCAGAGAAACAGATCGGGTACCTCGCCATGACACTGTTCCTGCACGAAAAGCACGAACTTCTACATCTAGTCGTCAACAGTATACGGAAGGACCTTCTGGACCATAACGAACTCTTTAATTGCCTTGCCTTGCACGCCATTGCAAATGTTGGCGGTCGCGAAATGGGCGAGGCCCTGAGCGGAGAGGTTCACAGGCTCCTCATTGCCCCGTATGTTCAAATCATCAAGCCAGGCGGGCCTCTTACGTTCCTAGACGAGCTAATCGATTGCCAGGACGTCGAAGGCATTTGTCAAGAAGAAGGCTGCACTCACCCTCTTGCGGTTATATCGGAAGCATCCGGATATTGTGCAACCGCAATGGGCCGAAAGAATCATTTCCCTGATCGACGACGTGGACTTGGGCGTAGCGCTCTCTGTTACGTCCCTCGTCATGGCTCTGGCGCAAGACAACCTTGACCAGTACAAGGGCGCCTATGTCAAGGCTGCAGCGAAGCTGAAGCGGATTCTTATCGACGGCGATTTTAATTCGGATTACCTTTATTACAAGGTTCCCTGCCCTTGGATACAGGTCAAGCTCCTGCGGTTACTCCAATACTTCCCACCGTCAGGTATGTCCCGTATAGTTGCTTATATAGGCATCCAGCCCCTCACATATATCACAGATGACAGTCATGTCCGGGAGATGATCAGAGAATCCCTCCAGAAGATCCTCAACTTGGCATTGGAGACGAACAAGAACGTACAGCAGAATAATGCCCAGAACGCGGTCCTCTTCGAGGCCATAAACCTAATCATACACCTTGATACAGAACACGCCTTGATGAAACAGATATCTTCAAGGCTTGGCAAGTTCATCCAATCCAGGGAGACCAATGTCCGGTACTTGGGTTTGGAAGCCATGACCCATCTAGCTGCCCGAGCGGATACGTTGGATCCTATAAAGCAGCACCAGGATGTCATCATTGGATCTCTCAGAGATCGGGACATCAGTGTCCGTCGCAAAGGCCTCGACTTGCTCTACAGCATGTGCGACTCAACAAATGCCCAGGTTATCGTGGGAGAGCTGCTCCATTATCTCCAGAACGCCGATTTTGCCATTCGGGAGGAGATGGTCCTGAAGATTGCAATCTTGACTGAGAAATACGCCACCGACGTGCAGTGGTATGTCGACATATCCCTGCGCCTCATAGCCATGGCAGGGGATCATGTTAGCGACGAAGTCTGGCAGCGGGTGACACAGATTGTGACAAACAACGAAGAGCTTCAGGTGTACGCGGCGCGGAACACACTGCAGTATGTGAAGCAGGATCACGTCCACGAGACCCTGGTCAAGATCGGAGCCTATATCCTTGGGGAGTTTGGCCATCTCATCGCCGAAGAGAAGGGCTGCAGTCCAATCGAGCAGTTCCTCGCCCTGCAGGGCAAGCTTCCCGCCTGTTCGTCGAGCACAAGGGCTATGATCCTCTCTTCATTCATCAAATTCGTCAATCTCTTCCCTGAAATCAAGCCGCAACTCATCCGCGTGTTTGACGTCTACAGCCATACCCTCGATTCAGAACTTCAACAACGTGCATGCGAGTATCTTATTCTGGCCAACCTGCCGACGGACGACCTACTCCGGACGGTGTGCGATGAGATGCCTCCGTTCCCAGAGCGCCAATCCGCCTTGCTGTCCAGGTTGCACCAGAAACACGCGAATACTAGCGATAAGCGCACCTGGGTGGTTGGCGGAAAGCACGCAAACACGGACGTTGCCGAGCTCAGCATGGCTAAGAACCCCGGGTTGAAGCGGACGTTCAGTGCGAACGACCAGGTCCATGGCAATGGGCATGCGGATGGCGGGCCGACCAGCGGGGCCAATGGCCATTCTGCAGCCACCGACCTTGCCGGTCTCGATATGACCAACCTTGGCCCTGCGGAGCCAAAGAGCACCAAGGTGCCGAACCTCGCAAGCGCCGCCCACCTTTCGCCTGGGTGGGAGAAGGGGTTCCGCAGACTCTTACTAAAGGCTGAAGGGGTGCTCTTCGAAGATGGGCAGATACAGGTTGGAGTCAGGTCTGAGTATCGGGGCCAGATGGCGTGTCTGATCCTGTACTTCACCAACAAGACGCCCACGATTATGAGCTCTTTCACGACAACTCTGGATCTCGACGAGAGCGATAAGACGAGTCTAACCTGGGACGTCAAGGGGCTGCCGGACACCACCATCACGCAGGGGTCACAGGCTCAGCAGGTCATCATGTTTGAGGCGAAGAAAGTCTTTGCCAACAGCCCAACGATGAGAATCAGCTATCTCGCTGGGGCGCTGCAAGCAGTGACGCTGAAACTCCCGATCGCGGTCCACAAGTTTATGGACCCCGCGGATCTGTCTGCTGATGATTTCTTCAAGCGATGGAAGCAGATCGGGGCAGCACCCCGCGAGGCACAACAAATCTTCGGACTCAGTGGCTCGAAAGACGGCACCCGTGAAATTAACGAGGACTTCGTGCGGGGAGTCCTAGAAGGCTTTCGATGGGGCCTTCTGGATAGAGTTGATCCGAACAAAAAGAACTTTGTTGGTGCGAGCGTTGTGCACACGGCTGAAGGAGGCAAATTCGGGTGCTTGTTGAGACTGGAGCCAAACTACGGCAACCAGGTAAGCATAGATGACAGTGCCGCCGTAATATAGATGCTAACAGACGGTGTAGATGGTACGCTTAACGGTCAGGGCCACAGATGAGGCCGTACCACCAGTTATCCTGAAGCTCATGGTGGAGAGGATCTCGGCTGGAATGTCGACCATGCCAGAGGAGTACGTGGCGCCCACGCCTAGAGAGATATCAGAGACATTCAGCAACATCATGGTAATATGAAAGGATACCCCGTGGGCTGGCAAGGTACTCATTTGAGTCTTGGAGGTGATGATTCGAATGGGAGGAGAAGCTCGAACCGTTCTCAGGGGGCCCAGCATATGTGAGCTTTGGAAAACGGCGGTTGAGTCTGTGCGACAACTCAACGCTGAGAGAGAATATAATTTTACTGAAGAATTGCATGAAACTTAATCCAAGATTCATACCCACTCCCGGACCTTCTAGATGTCTGTAGCATTTAGCATTATTACTTCTTTACGCAGCCCTGCTTTGAGCTTTAACGATAGAAGTGGTCTATGAGGACCAACCTGGCTCACATTGATTACCTAACCCAGGAAGCTCCTGAACCGATGGTCCGAGCTTCACCTGGTCCCCACCCTAGCTTTCTACCCCACGCCATCACCAGGTCATAGGTCTGCCTGGAAAGCGGACCTTTAAAGTAAGAGCTCCATGTGCCACCCCAGTAGCCTGCACCTGACTGGCCTCGAATGATTTATCAGAACATTGGATCGGCATGGAAGGACAAGTCGTGCTAGGATAAACGGACCCAAGCTGAAGGAGTCTCCGCCGCCGGCACCGAATCGCGAGTTTCCCGACACTAGTCTCTACGGTGGCAGCAGAGCTAGTTCGGCTCGTCATCAACTCGAGCATAGGAGATACTGCCTATCTGCTCCCGCCTGTCGCCTCCGGGCAGCCAGTTAGCAACATGTCGTCCGGCGGGACTCTGAACTTCATCACGTTCAACCAGGATCACAGCTGTCTGGCTGTTGGTAAGCCGCCCCTCCTCCGAGCAAGGCAGGTAGCTTCCTTCCTAGCCAGCTAACCAGAACCTCCCAAGGCACATCCAAGGGCTTTCGAATCTACCACACCGACCCTTTCTCCAAGATATTCAGCAGTGACGATGGCAGTGTCTCGATTATCGAGATGCTCTTCTCGACTTCCCTGGTTGCCCTAATACTCTCGCCGAGGCATCTCATTATACAGAACACAAAGGTATGCCGGCGTGACAGGTTTCTTTGTTATGTTGGCATGTGCTAATTTATTCCCGCCCGACAGCGAGCGTCTGTAATATGCGAGCTCACATTCCCCTCCGCCGTCCTGGCCGTCCGGCTGAACCGCAAGCGCTTAGCCGTTGTGTTGGAAGAGGAGATCTACCTCTACGACATCTCTAACATGAGCTTACTATACACCATCGCCACCTCGCCCAACCCGAGTGCGATCTGCTCCCTCTCGCCGTCGTCAGAGAACTGCTACATTGCATACCCACTGCCCAAGCCGCGCGACGACTCAGGCGATAGGCGGCCCGCCCACGCTCCCCCGCTGTCTACCTACGTGCCTCCAACGTCGGGGGAGGTTCTCATCTTCGATACGCTCACTCTCAAAGCTGTCAATGTCATCGAAGCCCACCGTTCACCACTGTGTTGCATTGCGCTGAACAGCGAAGGGACCTTGCTCGCCACGGCATCCGAGACTGGCACCATTATCCGCGTCTTCAGCGTACCTCGCGGACAAAAGCTCTACCAATTCCGGCGTGGAACCTACCCATCAACAATCTACAGCATGTCTTTCAATCTCAGTTCCACCCTCCTCTGTGTCTCGTCGACCTCCGAGACTGTCCACATATTTCGGCTCGGAGTGGCGCCACATAGTGGTAACATATCTACTGGATCCGAGACTCCCACCTCGCCCCGCAGAGACCGCTGGTCGCGCTCCCGCAGCCAGGATAGCGCCGACAATTCGCCAAGCAGCACCGCCGAGTCGCCCCGCAGCGAAGCAGCCGACTACGTCGGTAGCCCAGCAGCCCCTGCACTTCCGAACTTAGGGGGGGGATACAATGGATCGAGCCCAACCGCGCACCGTCGCCAGAGCGGCTCCTTCAGCAGCATGCTCCGGCGCTCGTCGCAGATTATGGGCCGCAGCGTGGCTGGGGTCGTGGGCTCGTACCTCCCAAACACCGTGACCGAGATGTGGGAGCCACTGCGCGACTTTGCGTACATAAAGATTCCCAAGGCGTCCAACGTCGGCCTGCCCCGGGGCGGCGCGGGCGGGCCATTGAGGAGCGTCGTCGCCATGAGCAGTAGCTCCCCCCAGGTTATGGTTGTCACTAGCGATGGTGGCTTCTACGTCTTCAACATAGACATGGAACACGGAGGGGAGGGATACCTGGTGAAGCAGTTCTCGTGAGTTAAACCACCCACTCCCGGTCTCTCTTGATGTCGATTTACCGAGTTGATCTGACTAAATGATGTAGGGTCCTCGACGGCGATGACAAACTAGACACCTCGGCGTACGGGGCTTGAGCGTTTTTTCAGGATTTGTTTTTAATGGCGGCAAGAGACAGCAGCTGTGTCATATCCTAAGGTCAATCTTGATTGGCATTGTTTCTTGCTTTAATGGGACGCAGGCTCAGGTTCGTATGCCCCCCGGCTGTCGACCTATTATGGTTAACAGGATGATTACCTCCGTGGTTGTTATTTTGTTTTCGGGATCTCGCATCGAGCCCCTTTTCTTCCGTACACTTCGAATTATATCAGTGTCAGGAGGGCCGAACCCCTTGTTGATGGATCCCAACCTCACGTCATATGTGGAAAGTGGGAGTGACGACAGGCTGTAACAGAGTCTTTCGGAGGCAGCTTGTGGGTTCTTATCACGATACCCTCTCTTTCTGGGTTCAGTTGTCAGCGAGCGTCTTGTCATTAAATGTATGTCTTGGCTAGCTTTATGTGCAAGGTATTCAATGCCTGGGCAGGACTACCCCTTCAATCACGACCTGGTCCAAGAACAAAGTGCACAATCCAGAGGTAGGGAAACATAACTTTGCGCCGTCCCTCCCTCCTTACCCCCCAGCCCATCGAACATCCAATCCCACTTGCGCCTCGGAGGATCCCAAATACTCAAGGCCGCAATTTAAACAATCATATACTGATGAGTCGACCATCGTTTCTTCATAAAAACCCGTAAGAAAACATTCCAGCAGTGACATGCTATGGCCCATCCATAACCGCGTCGCACCACTACTGGCCAAGCTCGCTGGCTGGCCAGTTACCGCCCAAAGCAACAGACAAAATGTACTTCCGTAGATGTCCGATCCAACCGTCATAGAATAAACGAATAAATAGATAAACCCTGCGAGACAATATACCCAATATATTCTTTCATATCCAAAAAAAAAAAAAAAAAAGGGGGGGTTGGATGGCTATCATTCGAAAATCCAGCCGCCGGAATCGAGAGGCTTGGCTCTCACAGCAGCGACAGCAATCAAAATCTGGGGGCGGCAACCCATTCACCGCGCATATGGCCGGTTCATAAGGGCCACCTCGCGTGCAATCTCGGCCCACTCGAGCTCTCTCTTGACGCAATCGTCAGATCCGTCTTCGGCGCCGGCGTTCTTCATCCGGAGGAGCTCTTCCCACTTCAACAGCTCGTATGCGAACCTCAGGTGAGGCTGGATGATGACGTTGAGTCTGCGGGCGCGCACGAAGCAGTAGGCCCGAGGGAAGGACATGTTCCTCGCCCGCATCACCTCGGCTATGCATATGGTGGCGCTGCGGGAGACGCCGACCCTGCAGTGGACGAGTGTCGCTGTGCCTCTGCGACGGCCTTGGTCTAGATCGGGGGCAAGCACTGATCAGCTATCGTGTTTCTCTTCTTACCCCAGGACCGTCACGTCATGGAGCTGCAACGTACCAACAAATTCGAGACATCGCTCGAATTGATCTGTCAGAGGGTCAATCCCGTTGTCTTGCACGCCCTGGACGACGCAGACGTTCTCCGGACCCCACTCGTCCAGCTCGCCATCCGGCCACATGGCTGTCTCGCCCACGCTCAGGATTTGATTGATTCCTAATGCCTTCAGCAAGCTAGGGTTGTTTGCGTGCGTCAGGTTTCCGAGGTACATGTAGTCCGTGATCCTACTAGGGAGCGATCCGTCCAGGCCCGGGAACCACTTCGGCTCGTTCTTGACCAGATCTGTAATCTCGGAGAAGGGCTTGTCGGAACACACTGGGGACTCGTGCAGGAGGCGGGGAGCGATGGCGCTCAGCAGAGCTACGTCTGTGATGTAGGCAAAGAAGTTGCGATGCTTCTTCGTGTGCAGATTTAGCCAGGCGTCCGGGATCGGAAGACCAGTGCTGTAGCTAAAGTATGCGATTCCGAGCATAGTCGACTCGGTATAGCCATCAGCGCAGTGGATAAGTATCTTCCGGGGGCGCAACCCGGTTGGACAAATTTCCGGAGCAGGAGACATGGTGGTGTCGCCTCCGTCATCTGTCTCTTCCACGTTGGAGTCGGACGGGTACGTGCCGTGAGCTAGGTGGTAAATCCATTTGCAGGTTTCCAGAATGCCATCGGCCTCGGCATGGGACCAGGTCGGAGCGAGTATACTCCCCGACGAGGGGAAGTCAAAATAGGGTTGTTTTACGACTTGGTCGGGCCGTTCCGCGACAGCCTGAAGTGCGGACGGGTTCAGACGTCCTAGATCGCTGCACTCTATCAAAAGGTCATAACGATGCTCGTCCTCCGACGCTGGATCGGGAGTCGGGCCCATCCATACGTTGTGCGATATTTCGGACGCCTTCGTCATGGCATACATCTCCATCCTCTCCTGGTGGAAAAAGTCGACCACGTTCCCGGTCAAGTTTCCGGCAGAGTCGACAGCGACGATTTCTGGGAACCGCTGCTCAAAGGCCTCAAACTTGCCAATACAGATAAAAGTGTTGTAATGGGGTAGTGAGTTGCCTTGGATTTCGTGCTTCTCGCGCCATCTCTGCTGCGCAGCAGTGACATCCCAACCAATCTTCCGAACCAAGTCGTCGTCATCGCCGTAGACAATGACGTCGGATGTCATGGCACTCTTTGCTGCCTGGATCTGGAAGTTCCGCACTGAGAAGCCCTCCCTGGGATCGATGTCGAGGAACTCGGCCGAGGACCCGGACTGCAAAAGCTCGTCGGGGGCGATTGCCCCTTTCAGGCGGGATGTATTCAGATCGCCGTCCGCCTTGACGAGAGTGATACCCCGAAGACAAGAGGGGGTTCTCCTCAGCGCGCGGCGCTTGGCAATGAAGAAAGCCTGCTGGACGTGGTTGCTCGGGTGCAGACCATGGAACCAGGGAAACACGTGCGACGGATCGGGTAGAGGTTGACACGAAAGGTACTCTAGGGCACCAGCAACACCCCCAGCATCGATCTTGTAGAGAGAAAATGGTCCGGAATCGAGACGAGGGTAGTTGTAGGGCGGGTAAAGCAGGGACTGCGGAACATCGTCATCGCCATTTCCGGGTGTCGGGGGTGGTGTCGTGGGGTCGGCGTGCGGCACTGGGCCTGGTGGGCAAACAGGAATATGTTTATTCGGGACAGGGGGAGGGCATTGGCCTGACTGGGTGTTGATGGTGTCGAGAGTTATGGTAGAAGTAAGGGAGCCGATGGCAGAGGCGGATCGATGTGGGACGATTGGTCGGGGAAGAGCAATTGTAGCCATAGCACAGTATTCTCGGCCGTGGTCAGTTGGCGATGGACTACGCGGGGCGGTTGCCGATGGGTGCTTTATCGCGCAGACAGGCGGCAAGGAGGCGATGACGAGGACAGCTGGGACAGCGATGGCTGCGAAATGGACGGGAGCAAGTTGACCATGTAGATGGGCACGAGTCTAGCAGCTAGAGCGAGAATTGGCCACAGGAGGAAGATCAGACGAGACGCAGTGATGGATTGGATGGGAGAAAGAGGACAAAGGTTCGGAGGTTTGGAGGCGAGGAGACAGGAGGATGGTCTGGCGGTTTGTTGGTAGGCCAGGAAAGTACACACAACCTTATCGCACACCCCTGCTTCAGAATGGGATGTTGCCAAGCATCTCCAAAAGCGGTGGCAATTGCTGTGCGTTTCTTCTTGCGGGGTACGGAGAACAGAGGACGTCGGGCCAGTTGAATGACCGCACGGATAGAGTTGTGAAATTTTTATTTACGCCGGGGACGGACACGGCAGCGGAGTCGGCGAGGACAAAGACACGGGGAGGCAATCGAGATACTGTCTCGGTAGCGACAAAGCTGCATCAGGGAAGTGAGCGGGGGAGGGGAATCGACGATGGAGGGGCGGTGGATCCCGGAGGGGTTGGCGCTGCAACAGTAGACGCTGATTGAGGAATAGGCTGTAATCTTTGCTTCTGTAGTCCACACGCTGGGGGTACCATTGGAGGAGAAGGGGAGGCAGCGTCTTCGCGCCATGCGGCAACGGCAGACCGGAAAGTGGGGCAGTAATTAGGACAGCCAATCGACTACGAGGGACGTACCTTAGATGCGACTGCATTAGAGGAACACAACTGTAGCTATTTCGGTGGGAGCTTTGATAGATGCTTGGGCAATATCAAGCTAGGACGTGTCAAATTGACCAGCACAGACTGTACCTGTTGTCACGCTTATCAGGCCGAGCCAAGCAGAAAGGTAAAAAGCAACATCGCCCCCAAAGTAATATTGGTTTCATGAACGCTGCACTTTGGGCCGGCGTCTCTTGTAACCCGGACTCGCAGAACTCTGCTGCAGCCGCTGGCTGGCTGTCGAATCAAGAGTCGCTGTCATGAGGATCAACTCCAAAAAATCACGAACCCCCACCTCGACAACTGCATTAGGCCCGCAGATCTGATGGTTGTTTGGTTTGCACTAACTAATCCCTACCCCGCCTGCCCGCCTTGATTACAAACGAGAATCCTATCGGTCCCAAGGTTTGACAATTGACACACTCCAACAACGCCCAGGTCTTTCTGCCAGACTATCCGCGCAAAGAATCATCTTCTTGAATTTCAATCGCTGCGCCATCCCTTGCTTCTGCCGACCGCCGAACCTCTACGGATACCAGGGGCAGGGCCGGCCCTGTCCTCTCTCATAGACAAGTCAGGGCTCCTCTGCGTGTCTCCGGGTATCTAGCGTCGCTTTGGAGGCTCAAACGTGTACCGGAAGACCGGGTTAGCGTGCTTGAGGGAGAGACAATCTAAGCAGGCCGCATGTTGCTATATCTTTACCACAGTAGTTAGTTCCCCCAGTAGTTGGTGAGCCCCAGGTATGCTATAGTTATGCAACTACACAGTCTTGGCGCCTCAAATGCCTTTTCCGCAGTATATCCAGCCTAGGCCCCATGTTCCTGGAGCCTGGGCATGGCATGGGCCTCGGCATGGGATCCACAACTAACTGCGGATACACGTCATCATACCGAAAGGCGGCCTGGAATGTTTAATAAGTTACCTTTCTAACCTCAGGTCCCGGCCACGACAGCCTTTTACAAGACAATTTCATGAAGCTACCATTCTCTCTGCAATCCTATGTCTCGACTCATTTCCCGCCAGATACTGGCTCGTAGGAGCCGCTTACGAACGTGCTGTTTTTGAGGGTCAGTCGAACTCCCAAAATCCGTGCATGACGTTGGTCGACAAGTTATTTGGCTAACCACCGACATAGTGTTGATGTCTAGTCCACCGTCTCGTCATCCACCATGCCGTCAGAAGCAGCGCATACATACGGCCGCGAATGCCGTCTAGCCCCAGTCTCCCAACTCGAGGCTGACCCTGGGTTGGACGGCATCCCACCTCTCAAGGCCCATTTCTTCTACTCCTCTCCCATCCCGATCGATGACCCCCTCTCTACGGCCACGATTAGCGGACCAGCCGATCCGAGATCGTCTAAAGGATTACTTCGACCCTTCTCCCGAGGAGACAATAATGATCTGGAGAGGGCTTGGCTTTGCTTTGCTTCTGCACGCCACAGGAGAGAGCATGACCATGCACGGAGGAACTGCAGCTCGAGCCTTCCTCCCATCCAAGCGAACCTAGACAAGCTCGACAACATTATACAGAAGTTGGCCTCGAAGCACAAGCAGATACATGATCGTGAAGGACTGGCTGTCGCCCCTGAATTGGAGATAAAGACTCCAGGGACGCTTCCGGAGAGCAGCATTGCCATATGCTGCGCCGAACTCCTGATTGACACCTCTGCCGAACTCAGGAAGGAGTTCTGTGCGCTCATCCGGAAACAAGATTGTGCCCTGGATCAAGACAACGTCATCCAGAGCGTTATAACCACCCTCCAGCGGCTGAGGTCAATTCCCGAGACGTCAGACGAAGCCCTGGTTCGCCCAGGATCATCAGGAACCACAGGAACCACAGACGCCGTGGAGCTGTCCGCTTCACACTCACAGCCCCACTCGTTCAATGACCAAAAACCTGCTGCTGAGCCGAAGGCTCAGACTCGCATGTCGGCAATCGTGGAGAAAGAGACCACTGGACCTGCAGATTGGTCTCAAACTCAGCTCGCGGCGGACCTCCCACGAGCTATTCCTATCAGACCTCCTGTCGTTGACGATGGCATATCGGGCAAGCCATTCATTCGGGTTGGAGTAGACGACACACCACAGCCCTCGCCGGCGGCTTCTCTTTCAAAGTTCTCGGCATCGCTAGAAGACAGGTCCTCCCCCGCGCGCGCTCGTCGAAACGAGCCAAAAGAGAATAAACCGCAGCCGCAAACGGTGGCGACCCCTCGCTCTGACGTCTCAGAGGCGTCTGTCGAGGAGTCTGTCGACGTTGCAGTAGGCATATCTAGACTGCATATGGTCTCGCTACCAGTACTCCAAATGAAGCCTATATACTGGTCCCCCGTTAACGACATCGCTATAGTCATGCGAGCTACTTGGTTCTACAGGTGAGAATGACATGCCGGACACGGGGCCTCGCGTTCACTGACGTGTGCAGAGATGGCTTGGTGCCCGTGGAGCCCGCTGTTGCAAACCAGTTGGAGGCTGGGTATCGGGAACTGCGGTCATGGACTGAGACATGGGCCGACGAACTTAGATCGGCCGTAGAGGTTGGCGCTCTTGGGGAGGAGAAGATATCTCACCGCCTATGGCCCGAGCCTTCTGGCAAGAAATCCAAGGCGACTGACGAGACGACTCATGTGCCGGCCATATCCAGTGACCCGTTCTGCGCTGCGAGGTGTTTTAAGGGAGAAGCTGCTGCCGTCGGCACGCTAGAAGCGGTTCATTCAGATGACAAGTCCGCAGGATCTAGTGCTGAGACGAGGAGTTACGCCAACTACCATGTCATCTACAAGGACCAGGATTCTGCCTTTTTGTTGAAGCCGAGCCTCAAGCCGTCCGCTTATTATGGGCGCAGGCCTGTCGCCAAAGTCATGAAAGGCATAACGGTCGGCATCCCGGTCGTTAGAGGCTTCGATTGGCTTTCTTGGCAGCGCTTGAATGAGAAGAGGCAGTCAACAGGCCCGAAACCCCACCGTCTCGGTCGCGATGGCGAAGGCATCCGTCCCAGTCAACCGAACGGCTGTCCCGGGTGTCAAGCGGACAGGGATCGCGGCCAGGTCACTGATCTCGTCCTCGTCGCGCATGGTATCGGCCAGAAGTTCGCCGAGAGGGTCGAAAGCTTCCACTTCACTCACGCCATCAATGCCTTCCGCACAGCGGTCAATATCGAGCTTCAGACCGATGCGGTGAAGTCGGTCCTGCGTGAGGAACAGCATGGGATCATGGTCCTTCCGGTCAACTGGCGCCACGTTCTCTCTTTGGAAGATGGAGGGCCCCCGAAGGCAGAGGACAAGGATTCATATTCACCGGATAAGTTCAGTCTTAAAGATATCGAGCCAGGCACCATCCCTGCAGTGCGGAGCATGATATCAGACGTCATGTTTGACATCCCTTTCTACATGTCCCACCACAAGCCGAAGATGATAGCGGCTCTTGTCGGGGAGGCGAACCGCGTGTACCGCCTCTGGTGCCAGAACAACCCGGGGTTTCCCCAGAACGGTCGGGTCCACCTGATTGCCCACTCTCTGGGCAGCGTGATGGCGATCGAGGTTCTCTCGAAGCAGCCCACCAGCTTGCCTCGCCTGCATCTAACCCCGCAGAGGATACCGGCGACCGACCACTTTGAGTTTGACACGACAAACCTGTTCTTTCTTGGAAGTCCGGCAGGCTTCTTCCTCCTGCTCGAGAGGGGATGTCTGGTACCCCGGCGCGGACGAGTGAAACCGGGTGCTGACCCGAGTGATGCCATTGCTCAGGATGTGGTTGGAGAAGTGGGCACGTTTGGTTGCCTCGCGGTGGACAACATCTACAACATCCTAGCAAGAGAAGACCCCATCGCCTACCTCCTCAACGGCACCATTGACCCAAAGTATGCATCAAGCCTCAGGGTCGCATATGTTCCCAGCGCAACCACGTCATTTATCAAGTCGGTTGGTGATGCGATGCGAGCCATGGTCGGGGTTCCCGCGGCCCCGACCGTGCCGGTACCGACCAAGAACCCGCCCACGAGCAGCCTGCCGTCACAGCTCGAGTTGGAGGTGCACGACTTTACGCGCGAAGAGATGAGCGAGAGGAAGGCTTACCTCCTCAACGACAACGGCCAAATCGATTACTACCTGCGGTCCGGCGGCGGGCCCCTGGAGATACAGTACCTCAACATGCTGAGCGCTCACACCAGCTATTGGGTCAACCAGGACCTCATCCGCTTGCTATGCGTGGAGATTGGCCGGAAGCCAGGAAGATCTAGCACCCTTCCCGAGATGAGAGCGATCAAGGCAGCAAAACGCCAGATCCCGGGCGTAAAGTAAACAAAGAAAGGGTGGTTGTCAGTCGGCAGAGAGAGAGCAAGCAAGCAGTCAGTCGATGCTCACATTTAGCTGCTCGTGGAGAGGGAGAGACGGGGAAGAAGAGGGAGCGAGCCGGGATTCCGGCCCATGCATTGTATAGCAGTAGAAGAGCGTCTTTCTTTTTAGCCTGCTCATTATCTATTGGTAGAGGTGGCGTTTTTGTACGGAGTACATGTGAGATATACCCCCTCCAGGGTGGAACAGCCCGGTGTGAATCTTAATTTCCATCCAGAGCCATTAGATCCTGTTCGTCTTCGTCATCCATCCCGTAATCGCTGTGATCCCCTCCGCCAGCGTTCGTTTCCACGCCTTGCATTGGCTCGACGTTCTTCTGCGCCTGCAGCTCCTTGATTTGTTCCTCAGCGAGCTTCTCCTGATGCCTCTTCAGGTCCTCTAAACTCCACGTGCTAATGCCTTCCTGGTCCTTAGCCTTGAAGGGTTGAGCCATTCCCTTCAAGAATCGCCTCGCACTGCTGACTGCCATGTCCGTACTCAAGTTCGTGTCGGCATCCAACAGGGCCTGGTTTATCCATTTGGGAAGCTGTGGTCGCTTCTTCTGGAACCTCCGATCTGCCAACACCATGACGCCATAGTCGTCTTTACCTCGCAGCACTCGTCCCAAGCACTGCGCGGCGTGCCGCATGGCGTCGAAGGAGAGGAAGTCGTTTTCGCGGATGCGATACGTCTCGCGGAGGAACTCGAGGCGGGCCTTGAGGATCCGCGACTCGGTATACTGGAATGGCACGCCGATGCACAGCACGGCCCGCCCGAATTGGTGGTCGAAATCGATGCCCTCCGATACCTTACCCCGGGCAACACAGAGAAGCACTGCGCCGCGGCCATTACAGCATGCAGTGCGGTAAGTTTCGAGCGCCAGTGACGTTTCCTGCGCGTCCGGGGTCTCGACGAGGATGAGCTTGTACTTCCACACCTCATCCAGAATGCCCATCCCCTGCCACATGCTGATGATGGACTCCATATAGAGGTAGGATGGGAAGAATACCACTAGACCGTCCGGGGTGATGCGGGAGAATTCCGTCAAGAGATTGCCGTAGTTCCGCACCACGCTCGGTTCGTTCCGGACCTGGAAACTCGTCGAGATGGAAGCCTGGTCGCTACCGCGAGTGACGATCATTGGTAAGAAAGACCGTCTCGCCAGTGTCATGCTGTACGATTCCTGCACGACGGTAGAGAAGCCGAGCATTTTCGGATACATCTCCAGCGGAGACAAAGTCCCCGATGTGATAATGACGGAGCTGAATCTGTCAAAGACCGGCTTGATGGCAATGGCAGCATCGAGGCATGTGAAATGGAGGACCGGGTTGGGAACCTCGGCAGTATCAGACTCGAAAGGCTCCAGGATGAGTAGGAAGCCTTTCTCGTAGGTTGCCACGAGGGTCGCGAATGTGGCCACTTCCTGTAAAGGCTGGTAATCCTCGATGTTGGTGAGCTCCAACGTCCTCACCAACGATGTCAAACGCTCCGCACAAAACCGCAGGGGTTTCTTCTCTATAAACGTGTATTCCTTGAGATGAGCGAGGAAGGAGGGCGGCGTCTCTGAGATTACTTGTCGGACCTTCATGCGGGTCTGAAGCAGCCCAGTTAGAGAGGTCCTCAGAGGTCCAGGCGAGGGAGGTGGTGCGGGCTGGTGGTGCGGGCTGAACAGACCTTGAGGTACTCTATAAATCTCTTCAGGAAAGCCACGAAGTGCTCTGCCCGTCTGATATTACCCGGCACGGCCTCCTTGAGCAAGTCGTCAGGCAGAGCTGCTCAGAATATTAGTCAGTATGTACGCCAGGATAAACAAGCTGTGGCAGGGCGACTTGCTTGGGTTGGACATGAATGCATCCTCTTGACGAGCTTCGTCCGCGTCACGAAGGCCCTGGACCAACTTCTCGTACTCGTCTTGCAGTTGCTGTTGGTCGGTCTCCCTCATCTCGCTGAGTTTCTTGTCTAGGTTCTGAGCCCCCCTGGTTGCTTTCCTTAATGAATCTTCGGTGATGTCGGTACTGAGTGACTCGATGCAGACATTGTCGATGTTGTGAGCTTCGTCAAAAATGACGATGCAATCCTTCGAGAGCTCCTTTGATACTCGCTCTGCGATCTTGGGGTCCAAAAGGTAGTGGTATGAGTAGATGATGACGTTGCAAAATTGCATCTGAGAAGTGTTTGCTTGTTTAGCAAGAGCGTTAATGTGCGGAGAGACAGGGGTAAGTGTACCATCCGTCGTGATGTGAAGTATGGGCATTGTTTGTGTTGCTCCCCGTAGCGTAGGAGGCCATCCAGAGTCCATACGCCGTTTGGTATCAGGTTATGGGGCTCAAGAAGGTCGAGATTCTGGGCACAGTCAGTAGTGAGATGCAACGGGCGGAAGAAACACGGGCATACATACATCATGGTAGACGCAGACATCCACGTTCTCGCCCCTCTCCTTCTTCTCCTTGATGAAGCCGGCCGTTAAGCTACGACAGCGTGCGTCGACAACAGCTCCGCTCTTTTCCCTCTTCACTGAAGGATGCAGACACAGATTCTTCCGACTCGTAAGCCCGAGACCTCTGAATTCTTCCTCGTAGCCAAGCTGCTCCGTGCGGTACTTCATCAAGGCTTTCAGCTCAGCCAAAGCCTTCTCGATCTCGGACATGGTACCTGCGAATCAGGGCATTAGATGCGGTTTAGATAGTCTGGGGACGAATGACGTACGAGAGCAGTAGATGAGTTTCCGATGCTCCGGATAGTATTGCTGGTACGCAACGATAAGAGACAATAGAGTTACCGTTTTCCCCGTACCCGAGGGCATCTCAAGTACGCAGTGGCCACCGGCATCTAGAGTCCCTGAGACGTGGGTGAGCTCCAATCCTCAACCACATCTATCCGACTCTGCTTACTTTTCAGGTCACACATATAGCTAAGTCGGAGTTCACAAGAGGTTAGCCAACGGCATCGTGTCAGAGGCCAGCTCGGACTTACTTACGCATATTGTTCTGCCACACGTCCATCAGCCATCGCACAGCGCTCTATGCCCCCGAGTGGAAAACTTACCTGGGTATATTCGCGGGTAGGGAAAGAGCACCGGTAGGTCACTTCAGCAAGAGAAATGGGGTTAGCATTCCATTGGCTTGGTGTGCCGGCCGGCTCATTAGGGTACGTCATACTCGATGTTGAACTTCATGATGGCGATTGCCCCGACTCCCACCCACCTAGGAGTGGGGAGGCTGTTGGGGATGTGCTGCTAATTCGGCGGTGATTCGACTTAAGAAATCCCACGAGTTCCACGAGTCTTTATTTCCGCGGAATTTCCCTCTTACGTGTGTTGTGTGTGCGGCCCGCTCAGGTGTATGTAAATTGCGGTTTGATAATTCAATGAGGGTGAGAACCTTCTTCTGCCTGATGAACTTCACCTGGTTCAGGTTCGCGGCTTTGGCACGAACATCCAGCGTGATCACGTGATATAACGCTGCAGCACAGTGCAGTTCCCTATTCAGATGACACGGTGCAAATTCCAGACGGCTAATCAGCCCTTATCACCTAACAAAATAACCCCGACAGCCGTGCTATCCATCCAAAACGCACTTGCGCATGTTAACTGACACTGTTATCTAACATGGGACTCGAGAAACGGTTGTTGAGTTCCGGTGTACAGGTCTTCGAAAAAATTATTAGATAGGTAGGTAGGTTGGTAGTTTACGTTGCACATATACTATCTAATGTTGTCGCCAAAAGCAGAATAGAGGGAGGATGGGAAGACATGCACTATGAAAAGCCCCCGAGTGCAAGTTTCCGGCAGACTTACCTTAATTCAGCTCTTTGAGGCCTGATGGGAACAACCAACAGACCTTACGGATAAGCACCAATGGATATAACCGGAATGACTGTTTTTCATGTTGGTGGTTTTGGCAGAAATAGGATACCTCTCGTCACAGAAATAGGACCAAAAGAACCTGAGCATTGGGTGGATACTATATGCTGGGTACTTATAAGCGCGCGCCAGATCATTTTTAGGGCATGCATGCGCGAGTCCCATCCGCGAACCTGCTGTGTCACCAAGCAGGGACAATTTTTAGGTTTTCACGGCCAGACCCCAATTCCATACTTAGACCTTGGTCAGATGAATGAAAGCCAATCCTGTCCTTGTATAGATCCAGTTGGTTCTCATTTATAGCTGAGCATCAATGCTGGACCTTCCTAGCGGCGGTTTCCATGTCGCGCTGAAAGTACGCACGTACTATGCAGTACGTGCCGTGTCTGCCGACCAGTGCTGTACATGCTGACATTGCGCAGTGGTCAACAAGACAGTGCGACTTAAGTTTAGAGCACACAGTAGAATACTACCTCGTACATACCAATAGGTTGTTAGCGTGGTTCTTCGGCAGGGGCTTGCCATCTCTCCTTGGTCACATTCTGGCCCTGATCACCAGAGACCCTTTCCAAGCACCAGCACCATGCTCAATGTATCAAATCTACCCACAGTACTCCGTTCTGAGGGCTAAGAAAAGAGAAAGAAAAGAAGCAATTCCAGGCAGCGCCATTTGACGTTGCAACAGGCTGTTGAAAAGGTGGCTATGCTCTCCCAGACATGAAGAGATCTATACCCATGCACCCTGGTTAATATCCATGGATGCATCCACGGATACATTCTGTTCTTCTTTCTCTTTCGGCCCCCATCAACAAACCCACCCCCCCTCCAATAATGCTAGGAGCCCTACATACGACCGTCCGCCCTGGGTCTTGTTGGACCTGTCTGTTTCCTGCGTTGATTCAGTCAACCCAGGGGCGAGCCAAAAAATATCAGGAAATTGGCAGCAAGGCTCCCATCTCTCTTCAGCGGTTCATTCCGTCATGATCTGGCATCTCCTTCGTCGAAGTCTATGTATCATGAACTGTTCTTTGCTAGATACTTGCACTTACCCCTGTCCCACATCCTCTCCTACCAACTAGCAGTGCCCGGGGACCCATTCTGCTGCAACCCCCCCCCCCTTTTCTCCACCCCCATCTTGACAGACGGGACTTCCCTCCAATCTTCCCCTCCACGTCCCTGCCTCTGGTTTCCTGCATGGAACTCGATGGCCCCATGCATCTCTACGTGCACCCTCCTGGCCCTGGGTGTAACGTACTTCTGGCCCCCAAGTTCATTTATAAAGGGTCTGCTCCTGATATACTACATCCCCGCCTGCTATCAACCAGGCAGAAGCTGGGCCTGCAAATAAGTATCCTAGGACACCAGGAGATTCTGCCTTGTCGACCGTCCGCGCTTCTATTATCTCCGGTCTGCCTCACTCTATGAAGGTATCGATCTGGAAGGTAAGGAGGGTTGTCTGCATGCTGACCTCACCAACCTATTCGTCTGCTGCTAGTGGTCAATATTCTCCTCCACAGGGCCCGCCAGAGGTTACTATCGTTATATATCACCGCGTCTCATCCCACGCCAACGTCCGCACCATCCTAAGGAAGAACACCAACCAGCTTCCAGAAGTCCCTGACTTCGTGCAAACCTGGCACATTTATAATTAATTATCCAACAGACTGGTCCTGTTCCGTCCTGTCTGGTCATTTCCCTCCGCCTCCTTCTTAAACACCTAAACGTCCAACGTCCAACGTCCAACACCTTCGGAGCCACACAAGACTTCGAATCAGTCATGGACCTCAGGCCACCGTCTCTCACTAGATCGCCCTCTTCTTCCTCGAACACCTACTGCTCCTCAGAGAGGTCCTCCCTAGACTACCCATCGCCGAGCTTGGTGGAGCAGCAGTACAAGCTTTCATCCATATACGACAGTGACACGCCTTGCTCCATTCCACCTTCTATCCACCCCGAGCCATCTCTTCCGCCCCTCAACGCCATGAGCCAGTCCGAGTGGAGTACGACATGCGTTATCCACCCATCGTCTTCGGCATCAGCAATGCCGACGATCATGTCGTCCGAGTACGATGCATTTGGTGGCTATGAATCAACTCTATCTTCCGCATATGACCAGGACGTCTACCAACCCCACCACGCCCAGTCTCACCCATCTTCTACTCCAACACCAGTCTCCGCTGAAACTGCTCCACGATCGGCCCCTAGGTCCTCCTCGAGGTCTTCGACCTCGTACCCATCGGCATCCTCGGCGGCGGGGTCTTTAACCCCAAAGTTGAAGATGGAAACAGCATCCGGTTACGGCCAAGGAGTCGAGGTGTCCCACTATCCATCCCCACCACCTATTCATTCCGCCTACCACCCAAACAACCCGTCTTACACGAGCAGCGCATCTGGATATCCCTCGGATGGCCAGTCATCTTGGCATAAATCCGACTACCAGCCCGTTGAACCCGACCAGTTCTACTACCCAGCGGCTGACAATACCCCATCTACGCTCACAGAGGACCCAAGGAACCAATACCGCGCCGCTCGACCTCGCAAGGCGCCCCGCCGGTTGACGACCAGGGAGGAGGCAAATTACCAATGCCCGGTCAGTGGATGTGGGAAACTGTTCAGTCGCAGCTACAACTTCAAGGCACACAAGGAGACACACGACGAAAAGCGGGAGTATCCATTCCCCTGCGCGGTCGGCGATTGCATCAAGAAGTTTGTCCGGAAGACGGACCTTCAGAGACACCATCAAAGCGTACACATGAAGGAGCGCAGCCATATATGCGACTACTGCAGCCGCTCGTTTGCTCGCAAGGACACGCTAAGGAGGTTCGACATCCCCCCTCTCCTCCTTACCCCGACACCAGGGCGAGTGGCACGATATACTAACACGATTCTGCAGGCACATGGATGATGGGTGTTCAAAGAGATTCGATCTCGGTACACTGGATCTCCAGGGCGATAACTACGACGGCCTCAGCCAAGGCGTACGACCGATGGGAAGTGGTCCCATGAGCCAAGTGGTTCAGCCACCGGGTGGCCTTCCACCAATGGCACCCCTCCCTCTGAGCAGCAGCGGCATGCTCTCATCGACACCTCGGCCAATGCGGAGCAGAGACAGGGTGGCAGGTGTGGAAACGAGGCAGAGCCACTTGTGGGGACGTTGTTGACAAGTGGCCAGAGATGAGAGCTTCTCAGACAAATGGCACACGAGTATGCATTCTCCTTTTCCTTCTCCCGTGGCCTGTTCTAGGTCTGATTACAGTTTGGTTGCATACGTGGATTCAGCGTAAGGAATGGGGCTATTATGGCCGGGTTGTAGAGCTATTGGGCTGGCGTATATGGGAAATGTCCTGCCAGCAAAGTATAGGAAAGATACTCGTTGCTGCGGCATGTCAAAGGCCAATGGCATGTGACAAGACGGAAAGGAGATACGATTGCTCGATGTTTAGAAGGAGTTCACTGATTTGCAACACTTTAAGCGGCTGCATAACGCCGACCAAGAAGAATATATAAACCCACCTCTTGAGATCAGACCCAGCATCGAAGATACAGCATGGCAAATGCAGCCAAAGATCAGAACCGTCGTCATCCAATCCTCAGGAGATCTGACCCTTTGCCTGCGCCGCAGCCCCAAGTGAGATGCGGCAGAAGGCTGACGCCGGCATACATTTGGTCTGCAGGACCCAGTCTACTGCGTAATGTTGCGATACCTCACAAACAGATTAGATTAGACAAAAAGAAGGTTAAAGAGACGACAGGCCACAGACAAGGATCAAGATCCTGCAGGGCACAGATAGGACCCACCCAACCCAACCGCAGATCGACGAGCAGCAACACTATTGGCTGTAACCCGAGGCCGCGGGAGAGCCCCGGCGAGAAGATGGAACACAGTATGAATGAACCGTCGTATACCTGGTGTACTTATTCTCATAGGTACCTAGGTACCTATGCTGGAGCAGGGACTGGACGATGCTGGACTTCAGGGACATACATCCGCTGCGTACCTATACCAGGTAATTCTTTCCTGACTTTCCAATGTAGAAATAGATATATAAATACACTTCAAACCAAATTCCGTTCCATATAAAACATTCCATCCTTCTGTGTCCGCCCTGTATCTCAAGCCCGCAGTGAAATTATGGGAATCGATATTTTTAGCTAGGAGGATCTGTCACCCCTGTTCAAGGGACCAACAAACGGTCAGGGGTTATGATGTAAAAGTACCCTGCCTGAGCCAGGATTCAAGACTCTACCAATAAGGCCGGGGCCCGAGATCTGGTACTGGCCAAGAGTTGTATGCAGTTGGGAATATTTTTATAACGATTCCTTGATCTCTCCATCGTGGGGTCAATTACCAAGAGCTGATGCTGGCCCTGCAGCTCATAGTTACCCGCCAAGTTACACGGCGGTGACTCACGAGGCCAAGATATATCCAGACGAGTCATCTCTTCAAGGATCCAGCACACGCAAAAGGGATGTGGTTTCAGCGGAATGTCGTTGAGATTTTAGAAGGAGCGGCTGTGCAACTTGGCGGTGCATAACCCTCCGAGGGATCGGTCCCGGCATCGTTGCCGTTAAAGGTCAGAGAATACTGCTGAAGCCCGTGGAGGCGCCCATGGGTTGCATTCATTGTATGCAAGGGCAAACTTGGAGTTTGGGTCCACATGCTTCTGCCGGGATTTACCATCCAAACCCCTTCCCCCCTCCCCCCCAAATCTCCCTGGCATTGGGGGCCAAAAAGGCCACTTTGTCCAACTTTCCGAGCCCCCCGAGACCTCAAAAGAGCACCATCATGCCTTCCAAACGCCTCTAGGATGCGGTCCGACCCTTTTCACGTCAGCCGAACCTCGGCGGATCAAACATGTACGGGTCGGGAATCGGACGAATGACGGAGGTGGCTCGCCCCGGGGGTGCCAGGAGAAGCATCCTGCGGCTCGACGGCGTGCATGGCGCGTTCATCGGTGGCTCCCCTTTCCCGCCTTCCCGGCTCACCAGGCCACCACCTCCCAGCCCCTGCCCACGGCAGTCCAACGGATGCGGTGAAAGGTGGTGTTGGATCTGGCCGGCGGGACGGCCTGCACCACAGCCACAGTCACACGTCAAGTTGCAAATCTGACCATCCTCGCGTCATCCGGCTCCCTGGATCGCGTTTCTAATGCAGTGTATTACCGCGTGAGCACGAAGCACAGACTGGTTACACCGGGGTGTTATTGTATGGTTGCCTGAGGTGCGGAGAGAGTGCATGATCGGATAGGGTCAATCAAGTCCCAGTCTCCATCACCAACATAGCCTCCTCGACAGACGGGCCAGAGTGTGGCATCAACCCCACGAAGCAGTGGTTGGGTTTATTGGAGAACAGGACCAGCATCTCAACGGAAACTCCAAGCATGGCTGTAAACTACCTACCACCCACCTAGGCAGTAGATAGATAGGTATTGAACAGAGCTAAATCGAATATGCGGCGTGGGAAACAAATGGGAATAGCCACGCTAGCTTGACACAGGTTTGGTTCGTTTCCACCTCCGCATCATCCTCAACACCGTTGTTGGCAAGTTCATACCGCATTCCCTTGCAAGTTCTTGGCCAGTACCCAGAAACTCTCCATCTTGGTCCGGGCCAGGACATCTCGTGCTTCGGAGTCGGTCTCGCAGACTCTGCTTCCCCACTTCCTGAACGCTCTACCCTTGGCCTCTCCCTCAAAGACCAGAGTGCACTTGTTGAGCGACATGTCCCTGAGCATGCCCTTCTCGTCCTCCGCCTTTAGCCAATCTCGAACTGTCCCCTTGGTGTCCTCCTTCTCGCGCGACGGCACATTCTCGGTCCAGTCGATCCGGTCGAGCATCAACTTCTTGTACTTGCCAATGCTGTATTCTCCCCCCTCTACAACGACAAGGTTGAAGCTAGGGTGCATGATGCACACGCCTGTCAGCCCATGCTGCTCCGCATTAACAGCAATCTTGTATCGATGCTGCCCGTTAGCGAGGCTTCCGATCTTCAACACCAGGACGTGGATGCCCTTCTGCGCATCCTTCTCCCGGTTTGCCACAATCTTTTGGTGCCTCTCTTCCTTTGTCAGCTTGCGGTCCTCGTTCGCCTGAAGGTGTTCTTGGTGCCTCTCGGCGATTTCCCTGTTGACCCGAGCCTCGACGGCGGTCGGGTCTTGAAGGGCTTCCTCGCCGAGTACTCGCATCAGGTTTCCTTTCTTGACCTTGGGAGGCGGGGCTGGCTCCAAGCCCAGCCTGATCTTGGCTTGCTTTTCCTTCAGATCCACCATCCGCCGCTGCCTGCGGAGTTTCTTCTGCTCCTTCGGGGTCAGATACATGGGCTTCGGGGGTGGTATATGCCGGTCCTGGGGCGGCTCGATGGCGACGGGATGCTGTATGTATACAGTTATGATGCTATCCGGGGAAACGATCTTGAGTGTCTTTGGATCGTCGATATCGTCGTAGTTTTTCCCTTCCACCAACGCCTCGTCCCACCATTCAATGTCGGGGGGCGCTTCCACGACAAAATTCTTCTCCAAATCGAGGTCTTCGTCAATCCCAACCTTGCGCGTTTGTTCAGCGATGCGCTTCTTCATGGCCTCCAACGCCGCTTGCCTTCGGAGGGCATTGGCCTGCTGGATGTATTTTCCCTTCTGGTTGAAAATAAGCTGCCTCGACTCCCTCTGTCTGCCAGCCGCGCCATGACCGGGCGCATTGGCATCGTAATAGGGGTTGCTCCGATTCGCGTCTGTGGAAAGGCTCGAGATGCCTAGTTGCTTCTTCTTGCCGGACGACTTCGCCGAGTCGCCCTGGAATCGCGCGCTCCCGCTCGCAGACCCGGGATCTTGGGACTTGCCCGAAGGCTTCCACTGGCCCAGGTCCTCGAGTGCGGGATGAAGACCGACATTCAAGCCCCCCTTCGCTTTGCTGCTCCCGATGGCAGCAGCTACGCGAGCTTTGAGCGCTGCCATTCTGTCGGCCGCGGGCTCGGGCTTCTGGACTCGAGATGTCGCATCGTGTCGAGGGCCGAGGCTATTGGACGAGTTGCGGTTTCGTTCCATGGTTGGATGGTTTCCGTATTTACTGGATGTGGTCCGAGATCGCACGATGGATGCCGCGAGGGTTTCGATCGTTGGCCTTGGTGAAAGTGAGATGGCCACGCGCTCTCAAGACCACCTGGCACGGTAACAAACAAAAGCAGGCCGCAGAATGTGTCGCGTGTTGCTGGTGGTCCTTATGTATTGTCGTTTTATCCGGTATAAATGTGGATGACCATGAAAATCTCGAACCTACCGAGAGCGACAGGTGCGAGAGGACGCGAGGCAAAGTTCGGTGGTGGAATCTTTCTTTGCCTGGCCACCATTTGCGAGCTCTGCTTACTACCTGGGTACCACCCACCGTGCCTCACCTTGGTTAAGGGTAGTCAAATTCAGCTAGCTATTCTGCCAGGTCTGACCGCCAAAAAATTGATCCTCACCACCCTCGCTGCTCCCCACCCCCCTCTACTCGGTCTGAATTTGTTCGTGATCGACTGTGTATTAACGCTTGACCGTTCCGAGCTGCAGCCAGGTCAAGTCGATTAACGAAGGAGTCAGCTCTGCTCGCACATATCATGCTTCGGGCTGCAGCCTGCTACCATGAATATCTCACAGCCTGTCGCCTCCTCTGTGGAGAGCGTCGAATTCACTTTTCTCTCCGCCAAAGAAATCCGGGCAATCTCTGTCCGGAGGATTGAGAATGACAATACCTTTGATAGCCTCCTGAACCCCGTTCCTGGCGGCCTGTACGACCCGGCGCTCGGCTCTTGGGGCGACGCATTGTACGCAAGCTCCTCGTTCTCTCTGTTCAGACTTGACGTCCAGCCCCATGCCCTAAACTGACTGTTGTAACTTAGATGCTCTACTTGCAATCTTGGTCAATCGCAATGCCCCGGCCACGCAGGTCACATCGAACTCCCCGCACCGGTCTATCATCCAGTGTTTATGGACCAGGTGTATCGTTTGCTGCGGGCGCAATGCGTATACTGTCACAGATTCCGAATGGCCCGGAAAGAACTCCACCGATACGCCTGCATGCTTCGACTGCTCCAGTATGGTCTACTGCGCGAAGCCCAGATGGTTGATGCCATAGGCGAGGATTACTTCGGCCTAGCTCTTGCCGACGTGCCAGATGAAGAGGCCGAGGACGCCGAGGACTCAGACGGGGACGACGACGCATCGGCAGACAACATTATGAAGGCCAGGGACAAATATTTGCACCAGGTCCTACGAGAGCAGAGGATCAACCAAGGCGACGTTAGAAAAGGGAAGCACGAGGGTGCTTCGGAGCTTCGGAGGCAACTAGTCAAGGACTTTCTTGCCGACATAATCAAGGCCAAGGGATGCTCCAGCTGTAGCGGGATATCGCCAACCTACCGCAAGGACAGATTCGTGAAGATCTTTGAGAAGGCCCTGACCCCAAAAGATCAGGCGAAGATGATCCAGCTGAATCTGAAGCGGAGGGATGCTTTGTTGATGAAGCAGAGGGCGAAAATGAAGGCTGATCAGCTCGCTTCAGACGAAGGAGTTGGCGATCTCAACACGTCTGATGCCGGCTCAACGGTCGGCGAAGAAGATGAGGAGGAAGAAGATGAGGGTGAAGGGGAGGAGCTGGACGAGAATGGCGACGTGGTCATGACCGACTCAGTGACCAAACCACGGGGCCCACGCGTGGCGAAGAAAGCCGAACGCTACGTCAGCGCCATGGAGGTTATGCAGAGGCTGGAATTACTCTTCGAAAAGGAGCAGGATATGATGTCCCTGCTCTACAGCTCAAGACCTCGGCGCAAGAACTCACCACCGTTGTCGCCAGACATGTTCTTCCTACAGACGATTTTAGTGCCTCCAAACCGATATCGACCAGAAGCCCGGATGGGTGACGCACAGATTTCCGAAGCCCAACAGAACAGTCTGTACAAACTGATACTGAGGAGCGCTTCGAAGTTGACCCAAATCTCGAGGGAGCTCGAAGAGTCGTCGAAACTTGTCGCCTCGGATGAGGGCGAGGCCAGGCGGACTAGGGACATCATGTCGCTGCACGTGGCCTGGACTGAGCTCCAGGACTGTGTCAACTCCCTGATTGACCGGAGCAGAAATCCCGTACAGGGAGCAGCCGCGAAGCGAAACGAGGATGGAATCAAGCAGAAGCTTGAGAAGAAGGAGGGACTCTTCCGGAAGAACATGATGGGAAAGCGAGTCAATTACGCAGCGCGCAGTGTTATCTCGCCGGACCCCAATATCGAGACCAACGAGATTGGAGTACCTCCCGTGTTTGCCAAGAAGCTCACCTACCCAGAGCCCGTAACGAGTCACAACTTCAAGGATATGCAGCAAGCGGTCATCAACGGCTTAGACAACTGGCCCGGCGCCTCGGCGATCGAGAATGAGAACGGCCAGATAATCAACCTGCGGAACAAGTCCCTCGATGACCGTGTTTCCCTCGCGAACCAGCTTCTAGCGCCAAGCGGCAACAACTTCAGCGGCACGAGGAACAAGAAAGTACATCGTCATCTGACCAACGGCGACGTCGTCCTCATGAATCGCCAACCGACCCTCCACAAGCCCTCGATCATGGGCCACCGCGTCAGGGTGCTGCCCGGAGAGAAGACCATTCGCATGCACTACGCCAATACCAATACGTACAACGCCGACTTTGACGGAGACGAGATGAACATGCATTTCCCCCAGAATGAGATTGCGAGAACCGAGGCGCTTCAACTCGCCGACACTGATCACCAGTACATCTCTGGCACGCAGGGGAAGCCGTTGCGAGGACTTATTCAGGATCATATTTCCGTTTCGGTGATTCTCTGCAGCAAGGACACTTTCTTTGACCAGAGGTCCTATCAGCAACTCATCTACAACGCCCTGAGGCCGGAGAGTGGTCACATCATGGGGGAGAGGATCGAGCTGGTCCCTCCTGCAATTGTCAGGCCGGTGGCCAGATGGACAGGGAAGCAGGTCATCAGCACGATCCTGAAGAACATTCGGCCGACAAACTGCGGCGACTTGTGGATGAACGGCAAGTCGCAGGTCAGGGGCGAGAAATGGGGGGTGCATGTGGAGGAAGGACAAGTCATGTTCCGCGATGGCGAGTTCGTTACCGGCATCCTAGACAAGGCCCACCTTGGACCCAGCTCCGGAGGCCTCGTTCACTGCGTGCACGAGGTCTACGGCCCCGTCGTCGCCGGCAAACTCCTCAGCAGCATGGGTCGGCTCCTGACAAGATATCTCAACGAGCGAGCATTTACCTGCGGGATGGATGACCTCCTGCTAACCCCCAAGGGCGAAGCAGACCGCAAAGAAAAGCTCAAGGCCGCTCGCTCCATTGGTATCGAGGTCGCCGCCAAGTATGTCACACTTTCGGACCAGCAGCCAGACGAGTCCGACCCCGAGCTCCTAAAGCGCCTGGAGGAGGTAATGAGGGACGAGTCCAAGCAGGAGGGGCTGGATATGCTGGTGAACGAGACCTGCTTTAAACTGTCCAGCCAGGTAACTTCGGAGTGTCTCCCCGCGGGGCTTGAGAAGCAATTCCCCAAGAACCACATGCAGTCTATGACCACTTCTGGGGCCAAGGGTGGCCCTGTCAACGCCAACCTGATTTCTTGCAACCTTGGCCAGCAAGTTCTTGAGGGGCGACGAGTTCCGCTCATGGTGAGCGGTAAATCCCTCCCAAGCTTCAAGCCCTTCGATACAGATGTCAGGGCGGGAGGGTACGTGGTGAATCGCTTCTTGACCGGTATCAGACCGCAGGAGTACTATTTCCATCACATGGCCGGTCGCGAGGGTCTCATCGACACAGCTGTCAAGACGTCTCGCTCGGGCTATCTGCAGAGATGTCTTATCAAGGGCATGGAAGGCCTTGGGGTCGCCTACGACACCTCCGTCAGAGATTCGGATGGATCCCTCATCCAATTCCTGTATGGCGAGGATGGTCTGGACATTACGAAGCAGACATACTTGACCGATTTCGGATTCATGCTCCGGAACCGCGAGTCCCAGTTGGCTCAAGTCAGCTATGCCGACATGAATTCCAGCGTTCTCTTCGAACACAAGGACGATATCATCAAACAGATGAGGAGCGCGATCAAGTCTTCCAGCAGCCAAAGTGCCTCTGTGGTAGATCCCGTTACCGCTTACCTCGATCCTGCGCGGTTCGCTTTCGCAACGTCGGAGAAGTTCTTCAAGGCCATGACAGACTACACCAAGGCAAACCAGGACGGACTGATCCGGGAGAAGGGCTCCAGCGCATCATCGCGTGGGAGTGGCATCGCGCGAAAGACGGCGGAGAAAATCATCGCCGCCAAATACATCCGATCCCTGGTCGCACCCGGGGAGGCGGTCGGCATCGTTGCGGGCCAGTCAGTTGGCGAACCTTCGACTCAAATGACACTCAACACCTTCCATTTGGCGGGGCACTCGGCCAAGAACGTCACCTTGGGTATTCCTCGCCTCCGAGAAATCCTGATGACGGCCAGTACAAAAATCTCCACGCCGGCCATGACGTTAGTTCTCCACGAGGAACTCTCGCAGCAGGACGGGGAAACGTTTGCGAAAGCAATCAGTGTTCTCCCGCTCTCTCACGTCCTAGACCGCGTGACGGTCAGGGAGCGAGTTGGGAGAGGGATAGCCCACCCGCTGGCGAAGATATACGAGGTGCGCCTACGGTTCTTCCCATCGGCGGAATATACCAAGGCCTACGCTATCACGATACCTGACGTCTTTGATACTGTCGAGAGGAAGTTCATCCCCGCATTACAGAGGCTCGTGGCCAGGGAGATCAAGAAGAGAGGTAACCAAAATACTGCAGCTGCGCCGGAGATAGGGATCAAGTCAGGGGTTGTCGAAATGGCGGCCGCAAGTGCTGAGTCGGATGGTGATCGCGGAGAGGACGAGGATGACGACGACGAGGGCGGCGATGACGATGCAACCAACGCCAAGCAGAAGTCGAACAGGACTGAGGCTGTATCGTATGGGCCGAACGACGATGAGGATGATGCGATTCAGCAAGAGATGGAGCGGGATGCTTCGCCCTGGGCTGATGAGATGGAGGACGAGGCATACGGCGGCAGCCCGGGACCGGAGCAGCCTAAGGGGGAGGAGGGTGGGGATAGCGAGCTTGCCGAGAAGGGCGGCGCGGAGGCAGGCTCGAATACACGAGAAAGTCGCGTGATGGAGCGCAACAACCGCATATCTCGGTTCAGATGCGACGAGGCCGGCGGAGAGTGGTGCGAGTTCACGCTCGAGTTCGACTCAGCGATGCCCAAGATCCTGATGTTGAACCTGGTGCAAGACGCTGTCGGAAGGGCCTTGATTCAGCAGATCGACGGCGTGGGAGTCTGCACCTTCGACGAAAAGGCCGAAGTCATCGATCCCAAGACTGGCGAGAAGACCAAGGTGCCGGCAGTGCACACCCAGGGAACCAATCTCCGTGCAATGCAGCAGTATGGCGACTACATCAACCCCAACCGGATCTCGACAAACGACGTGGCCGCGGTCCTGGAGATGTACGGAGTGGAGGCCTGCCGGAACACCATCATCCAGGAGTTGCGCGGGGTGTTCAGTTCCCACGGCATCAGCGTTGATAGCCGACATCTCAATCTAATCGGCGACTACATGACAAGGAACGGAGGATTCACACCATTCAACCGGATGGGTCTCAGGGGCAACGTCAGCCCGTTTACCAAGATGAGCTTTGAGACCACGCTGGCCTTCCTCACGGATGCTGTTCTGGACGGCGACTGGGACGACCTCAGCACACCCAGTGGCAGGCTCGTTCTCGGCAGGCTCGGCAAGGTTGGCACCGGAGCCTTCGACGTGCTAACCCACGTGCCGACGGAGCAGTTCGATGCCGTACGCACGAGGGAGGCTGCGTATGTGTGATCCAGGGCATGTTTTGGCCATACGGTCGAGCGGTGTCAGGCGTGCTGTGATATTTTTTTAGCTTCCCGGTGTATATATTGTATTACCAGGCGCTTTTAGCCTGGCTCTTCCACTATAGACCGAAGTACTGAAATGTGATTTTGAGGTGAATGCCTGCGATATGCAAAATGATCTAGCTTTTCACACACAAGTCTGAGCGAGCTTCCACGGAAATACGGCCAAGTTTCCAGGTAGTCAGTTTACTACTGTATTCTACCTACTGTATAGCGGACCCCTCGCTGTGTTCCCCGCTTCGCGAACAGACAACGCAGAGGCCGAGCCGAGGTAAGTTTTGTTTGGCCCATCTACAGATCTTCAACTCGAGTCCGTCGCCGTCAAGTGCATAGAGTAAATGATAAATAATTATCTCCAAGACCAGTTGTGACATTTCGTTTGACCATGGCACGACCTAGAATCACCCTTTACCTTGACACCGTCAGCCCCTTTGCGTACGAAGCCTTCTACGTCCTGCGGGTGAGCTTTTGTGTTCTCTCCTCTGCTGCCCCCAAGTTCGTTACTCACGCAATTGCAGCACGATCCTTCCTTCAAAGCGTTCGAAATCAATTATGTCCCAATCTTCCTCGGCGGACTGATGAAAAATGTAGGCTTCGCTCCACAGCCCCAGGCCGGCAACGAACTTGTGCATGTGCCTTTTTACCAGGAGCTGAACCTAGAGCCACCAGTGCGGAAACACCCCGCCGATGAACATCAAGAGTATGTGACTCACCTGGACATGAGATGCCGTTGCCTACAGTGGCGGTCGAGTCCAGTCAAGCTGAATACCCGACAGACAAGGACAAATGGATTGCCGCTGAGCGGCTGCGATGGGCCAAGGCCTTCTCCATTCCTCTCAAAGAGGATATGCCCCAAAACTTCCCACCATTGACGCTCAACACGATGAGGGCTCTCGCCGCGATCCACACGGCCGATGGAAAGAACCAAGGGCGCCTGGTCAGGACTCTAGATGTCCTTTTCCACAAGTACTGGGTCGACCACACCCCGACCCATGAAACCGAGACGCTACGCAGTATCTTGACCGACATTCTCGGAGAGCGTGAAGCCGAGGAAGGTACGTTCCATGTGGCCAACATTTCTCCACCCATCCCAACACCGGGCAGGCAGGATACACCTTCGTGCCTTCCGCCTAGACTAGGTACCTAGGTAGGCAGCCCCGGCTAACAAGAAGTACCACAGTCCTTGCCGACGCTGCGACAGTCGGCAAGAAGGCTTTGATGGAGAACACGGACAGAGCCTTTGATGACGGCGCGTTTGGCCTCCCTTGGATGATATGTACAAACACGGAGGGGCAGACAGAGGCATTCTGGGGAGTCGACCATCTGGGCCAGGTGCTCCAGTTCCTAGGCGCCGAAAAACCGAGACAGGGTGGCTGGAAGGCAGTCCTGTGAGATCCTACGTAGTTCAAGCATCACGCATTTAATTAATATTGGCTGGTAACTGGACGAGATCACCACCGTCCCCCCCCATTGGATATGTATGGAATGTATCGCGACGTGTCTACAGGGGCCTTCGTCGCAGGTGCCAATGTGGCAGCCCCATACATACAAGGATACACGAGGTACCTATTTGCCGGTGCATCACAGCTGGGGAAATCTAGCGCCCAAATAACAAACAGGCGGTCGAAACGCGGAGCGACGCGTCAAGATCATCACAGTGGCACTTTAGGCATGTCACGGGCAGGTTCTGATGGCCCAGGTTATGATCATAAACCGGCGTTCAGCATTGGCAGCATCCCTAAGCTGCAGAGTAATGTACAGACCAGCATGTAAAGCAACGCATCATTAAACGCCGTGTTATCCCCTTTCCCGTGGTGAACCGCCGACAAACTAGGATCCCAGATGTAGAAGTCATGACCACACCCAATAAACCCCATGTGAAGCCATCGCAAAAATCATGTCTTAGTTGCGCTCACCCCGGAGGCGACGAGCGAGCTGGATATCCTTCTGCATGGGGGGTTAGCGTGTGCGCGCGGCATGTGAACAGATGCACAGTATGCTTACCGATTGGATGGTGACACGCTTAGCGTGGATGGCGCAGAGGTTGGTGTCCTCGAAGAGAGAGACGAGGTATGACTCAACCGACTCCTGGAGAGCACCGATGGCCGAAGACTGGAACCGGAGGTCGGACTTGAAGTCCTGGGCAATCTCACGAACCTGTGACGCGTCAGTAAGATGGTTGTGGGTCTGGCTGTTTATCGGACGCGATTCTCGCGTTCCGACGAGGGCGGGGTACTCACAAGTCGCTGGAAGGGCAGCTTGCGGATCAGAAGCTCAGTGGACTTCTGGTAGCGGCGGATCTCACGAAGAGCGACGGTACCGGGCTTGTAGCGGTGAGGCTTCTTGACACCACCGGTCGACGGCGCGCTCTTGCGGGCGGCCTTAGAGGCGAGCTGCTTTCGCGGGGCCTTGCCACCGGTGGACTTACGGGCAGTCTGCTTAGTGCGGGCCATTGTAGATGACTTGAGTGATGTATTGAATGATGTTTTGATGGTAGGCGCGATGTTCAGTGATGAAATCGATGATGAGGCGGCTGGTCGATGGCTGAGCAGTGTGAGGTGTGTGGGTTGAAAGAGGAAAGGATGGAGGTGGGGGGCGGATGGTTTAAGTAGGCACAGTTGTGGGTCACGTTACCGGCTGATTAGGCGGGCGGATTGATTGAGTGAATGCCCTTTTTTGTTGATGCGCATTCGAAAAATTTGGGTGCCCTTTGCAAGGGAAATTGGGCCCCGGTTCTGCTAGTCAAAAGTGCGAGGATTTTGGTGGCAGTTGTCAAAGCAAAATGGCTGTGTCGGGTTCCCGAATTTCTATTGGCTGGAACAGGGGGAAATGGCAAAACAACGGCAACGCAAGGGCCACATAAGGCTTAAACTCCCGAAGCGGAAAGCTGACCCAACCTTATTCGCCACACAAAGTGTACCAAATACAGTACCTAGGTGTCTCCGAGGCAGAGGGCATGCCATATTATTCCTGAATCTGGATACAGTTGGCATTTGTGACTTTGAGACTCGGGACCCTACATAGATAATACGGATAGTACGGGCCGTACGGGCATATCTCCGGCCGACCGGCCTCGGACAACAAAGTCACTGAAGGGCAAAGCTTTACCCAGGCGATGTAGCGGCACCGCTCGGGCCCAGGAAAGGCATCCGTAGTAGGCGGCAGATCTCCAGGGTAAGAGCACAAGTACCATAGGTACAACCGTACAACTACATAATTGGCAAGCTTCATTTGCGGTTCACAGCCGCCGTAATGCGATGGGAAAGACAACTTCCATTGCCATGCGCCACCCTTGGTGGCAAGAGTGTGGCGGGTAGGCACAAGAAAATCCAGATCTGTTCTAGCGCGCCTTAGTGTTTATTTTGCTTGCAGCCGCTGGTCAATGCGGTGCGCGTCGGAATTTCAGCCAATGGGCAGTGGCCCAGCTAATCAGCTTGGTTAGATCACTGATCCGGTCTGATTCTGCTGCCTGTATCCTGCAGCTCCACTGCCATATTTAACAGACGTCTTCCCCATGTTTCCCCAACCGTCCAAACTCGGAAGCCAAAACAACATCACCACCCCACCACATCACACATCGCACCTGCGTCGCACTCAGCCGCAGCTGTATTTGCCTACCAGCTACTAGTACTACACTTCAACCTCACTCATCACCATGACTGGACGTAAGTATTACTGACTGGTCTTTTTTCGCCTGTCCGACCGTTGTACTAACACGGTCTATAGGTGGCAAGGGCGGCAAGGGCCTCGGCAAGGGCGGTGCCAAGCGCCACAGGAAGATTCTTCGTGACAACATCCAGGGCATCACCAAGCCTGCAATCCGCCGTCTTGCTCGTCGTGGCGGTGTCAAGCGTATCTCGGCCAGTAAGTTGCAGGAGCCTTGTCACCAAGTCACTTCCTTTGCTTACCATATGTCCCTCAGTGATCTACGAAGAGACTCGTGGTGTTCTCAAGTCCTTCCTCGAGGGCGTCATCCGGGATGCCGTCACATACACCGAGCACGCCAAGCGGAAGACTGTTACATCCCTTGATGTCGTCTACGCGCTGAAGAGGCAAGGCCGGACACTCTACGGTTTCGGTGGCTAGGCGGGGTAATGATTCATGTCGTTATGATGGCTTTTGGGCGGTCGGCACGGTTGGGTTGTCATGGTTCATGGGATTTGGTTTCTGCTTTCAGGCTTCTGTACCATAAGGGCAATCAAGGGTGTTCTACATGGGTGACAATTTGATCCCCTAGTTTCTGGGCTGGTTCTGCAACGCTTCCCGTCTTGCGCGAAGAAAGTTGACGCGACTTCGTGTTTGTTGACGTGTTTGTGTGGCCAAGGCTTCCACTGCGCATGGTTGATTACTCCCCGTCATGTGATGACTGTCAGACGCTCCACTGTAACTCACCCTCGACCTTCAACTTCCACTTTCCTCAAAGGAGCCTAGCATGAATTTGCCAGTCTCGTTCTTTTCCTGAGGTGGGCTCGGTATTTGATTTGCAAGGTGCAGCACTTGGCTAAGTTCCCAAGTCTAGCAGAGAGCAGCGAGGCTTCAAAAGGGCAAGTCAGGGGCAACTGATAGGTAATTACAGCAGATGCTGCGGATGTTTCTTTTACGGCGGTTAAATCACGTAGTTGGGCATATGCATGTGCTCCAGACCTACGAGCCCATGACCGATAACTAGCAAATAGGGATCGATCACCTTGGGCAAAAACGGGACAACGCGCCCTGCAAGCAACCGTGACAGGCCTCGAGCGTGTTCCTTCCCTACACCCCCTTATCCTTGTCAACCAGCCATGTCGAACCATAGGACCTCCTGCCCTCTATCCCCATGTGAAAATTGGCATTGTCTTCCCCCCCCAGGTGCAGAATACGCTTTGCATCCTAGCTACTGCGATATGGACTCGTAGGCAATCCGTAGATTTAGATCAAGCCATCAAGGAGCCTCGACACCCAAGTCTACCTCGTACTGGCGGGATTATCAGTATCCCATATTGCTGGCATTGTTGAGGGAACGACATCATCTGTATCGATGGCGTTCATGGCAATGGGCCGCATAGGCGAGAGTCGCTGTTTATTTAGTGGATATACCAAACCAAATGTACGATCGCCAAGGCTATATATTTTGAGAAGCATCTGCTAATGCTGTCCCCACGCTGCATATGTCGATGCCGTGTCCGATGGCACAATGTTAACAGCCCAGGAGGTATGACTTCGGCGAGCTGATGCTCAGAGACACAGCATTACGAGCAAGGGTTGTGATGCCAGCAAGACGGTGCTATGACATCCGGCCTACTACTCTCTTGGTTTGTTGCGGATCTGAAGAGGGCAGTGCCACACAGGAGAGACATTCAAGTTAGAGTGTGTGTTGTCCCATCGACTGTCGTTATAAGCTAGAAAAACCAATGTCTGGACTGGAGTGAGGCGTCTCGCATCGCTCAGTCAATCAGCCCGCCAGCACTGAGGGAGACTTTCAATACGAAATCAAGGCACTATAGCTTGTTTTGGCAGAAGCCATCTGGTGATCACTATTAACATTTCCTCCTTCGAAATAACTGGGATTGTTTAGGACCAACGTTCTATTTTTTTTTTACGGTCTGCATGATGGCAGAACCAGGCGTATCATGTCAGCGGCATCAATTTCGCATATATGACACCATGCCACAAAACAGACACGAGAAGACATGAGAAAGGTTTCCTGATTAGCCATCCCCGAGGAAGATTAGACGAATAGTATCCTCACGACACCATATTCGACCTTGTCTTCGTGCTCAAATACGACGAATTGTAGGTCCTAAGATAGAAACATTAGAAATTGTCGAGTAGGCTACATGGGTGAAAGCTAGAAGAGGCGAAGGAAGAATGGCACTTGAATACGGCCATCTAAACATGGGCACTGGCGCTTGGAGAGCTATATTTTGCCGTGACCACACTAATCGCCGAGGAAATCGGGTCAATGCTTGCTAGAGGACAAGTCTAATACAATTCTGGGTCACTTGCAAGCGAACCGACCGTGGAATACCATTGACGAACTAGCTTGAGCTGATACTGGGTGACGCAAACGGATACCTGGAAATCCCCAGCAAGCCCCTTAGTAAGGACATTACCATCTGGACCAACTCAGCCCCTTCCAAGGAGCAACAACGCAAACCAGATGTAGTTGGGTCCCAGTTTAAGAGCAGGGGCACTACGAACATATCCACCAACGTTGTCCTTGGGTAAGGCTCTGGGAGCGCACACGCGGTCCTGCAAGGGCAAACGCCACCATTGCTAGATGGAAGGTGTTCCCTGCGAGAATGGCTTCGGCGATGGTACTCTCATGCGCTGGGTGCGTTGCAGACAGGATCAACTCGCTTATGAGAATTTCTTACACATCAACGACTATTGACAACACTCTGCTCAGTGGCTGAGGGACCTGCCACAGGTGTGGGGGTTGGTTACAAGGGAAATTGCCGGGGCTCGCCTGTTGAGCTCACAAACACTTGCAAGGCAAGTGTAGAAATTGCCAAGAGGAGGACATCCAATGCCAAAACTTATGCGTCGTCAGTAGCGATGATGCAACTTTTATGGAACCAAGCTCATGATAATTAACGAGAGAGAAACCTCTTCTATAACTAGAGGCTATATAATCCGGGATGAGGAAACAAGTTTTCTCATGTAACTCTGAGCCTACCTACACCAGACTAGTCAGGTCCAGAGTATGTCTAAATCAAAGCCCTATCTCAGTACCTGAAATCTTAAGTCACAAACATACTATGAAACGGAAACATCCCAAGACGAGTGGGTGTCGGTGGCACACATGTACACTTCCAATGTAGAATACACACCCTGTAAGCTTGTTCTGAAAACTCCTATTTCTCCACGGATTGTATAAAGATTACTTGATAATCTAACTTCAAACCTATATATTGAGGTAACCACAATAGTGATGACTAAGCAGCTTGCTGATTAAGCATCACATACGACTTATTTATAAGCCTACAAAGTAGCTAAGTCACGTGATTAATCCTTACCTTATAATTAGCATTTGAAGTCTAAAGGACTTTCCTGCCAAAGGCAACCCTAACCCTAAGGACAGGGTAGCCCGGCAAGTCCAGGGTAGCCCGGCAAGTCTAGGGTAGCCTTGCAAATACAAGGTAGGTGCAGAAAATCAAACCACCTAAAACTATCAAACCCTGTCAAACCACTTGATACATATCACCACCTTGTAAGTGTGTAATCTACGTATTACTACTGATTCAAACAATCGGATCCTACAGACCTGGTCTAATCAGCCAATCCGAGGTATCAAGTTGTTTAATCTAGTAGATCAAGTAAAGCAAGAAGACTGAATTTTACTATATAGTCAGTTAGATTAGCTAGCTGACTTTGAAGTAACATCTTCATCACTAACAAAACAATACAACCAGTCTTCTGCACCTTACTTGCCTACCTTACTTCCTGCCTTTCTACTGCTTATAGCAGTACTTTCACTAGTTGAATACTTTGCTTCCACAACCTACCTCTTTGGTCACAACCTAACCTTTTGAAGAACAAAATGGAAATGCTAAAAGGATTAATTATACCTTACTAAATAAAGTAAGGTGTATACTATTAAATAGTAATTTGCCACAATATATGTAGGGAGAGGCTTTACTAGCTATAACTTATTTATACAATAGGACCCTACATAGTAAGCTGGGATTTAAGACACTATATAAAGCTAAAAATGGTGAAAAACCTGATATTACCAATATTAAAGTCTTTGGGAGCCTAGTTTACTTTAAAAGAAAGAGGCCTAACCTTAAGAAACTAGACCCTTGTGGCGTACTAGGAATTCTAATAGGTTATGGTATAGACTGTAATAATTACAAGATCTGGGACCTTGAATATAAAAGGCCTATTTAGACAAGAGATTTATACATAATGGAAAACTGCTTTTTTACAACTATGAAGTCCAAAAATGAAGAAATACCCAAAGCACTACTTGATTTTTCAAATATTACTTTAAATAGTAACGATTTAAGTAATATAAATAATAAAGCTAAGGTTTTAAATAGCGATCTAGTTGATTTAAACCAAAGCCTAAGGTCTACGCCTATTATTGAATCAAGTAATAATAATAGTCTAATAGAAGATGAATTAAATCAAGCAAGTAATATTGAAAATCACAACCTACAACCTTCTATAAGACAAATTAAATATAGTGCTTTACCAAATATAGCAGAAGCTAAAGCTAACAAGCTTATATTAGTAATTACTAATACTAATAAAGAACTGTCAACTTATAAAATAGCTATGAGAGGCTCTGACGCAGCCTTTTGGTTTAAAGGAATAAAAGCGGAAGTTGACAAATTAGAAGCATAGAAAATGTGGGAATTAGTAGACTTACCAAAAGGCTGTAATGTTCTAGGAGGGCGTTGGGTATACAAGTTAAAAACCAACGCAAATAATAAAGTCATAAAGTATAAAGCCTGTTAGGTAGTACAAGGTTTTAACCAAGTACTAGGTATTGACTATCTAGAGACCTTTAGTACTACCTATAGACCTAAATCTTACAAGCTAATCGTTCTACTAGCTATATACCTTAATTGGTCAATGCTACAATATGACGTTAAAAATGCCTTTGTGCATGCAGATGTTGATAAAGAAATATATGTAATATAGCCTATAGGCTTTGAAAAAGGAAGTAAAGTGTGCAAATTAAATAAAGCACTCTATAGGTTAAAATAGTCACCAAGGCTTTGGTATAAGCATTTAAAGGATGTATTACTAAAGCTAGGATTTATTACTTTACCTTATAACGAAGGTGTTTTTATCTATCCAAAATTTCAAATCATACTTTGCTGTCATGTAGATAACCTAATTGCTGCAGGTCTTACTAACGATTTAATACGCAAAGTAATGAATATTGCGTCTAAATATATAAAATTACAAGAAATGGGTAAACCTTTAATATTCCTAGGCATTGAAATGGAATTTATTAAAGGCTAATGAATTACGTTACACTAAACAAAATATACACACAACCTAATTGAAAGGTTTGAAAAATCATACATATCAAAATATACTACACCCTTTGAAGCAGGTTTAAAGCTGGAAAAATCAAAATACCAGGCAAACGCAAAAGAAATCAAGGCTTTCTAACAACAAATTGGTGCCTTACTATACCTAGCCTTAAAAACCAGGCTAGATATAGCATTTGCAGTAAATCAATGCTTAAAATTTATAAGTAATCCCAATAAAATCCACTTTAAAGCCTTAGACAGGATATGGGGTTACTTGAATTTAAAACCTGACTTGGGACTGCACTATACAAACAAAGACCTACCTAAATTAATAGGGTATTTTGACACGTTCTGGGCTAACGATTTAATTGAAAGACGCAGTAGTACTGGGTATATATATTACCTTAGACAAAATAATCTAATCAGTTGGTACTATACAGTACAAAAAACAATTGCGTTAAGCACTTGCAAAGCTAAATATATAGCTTTAAAAGACTCTGGAAAAAAGGCTGTATACCTATACAACCTATTAAACTATATAATTACTAGGTTACGTATTTAAAGTATTACGTTAAATACACCTATATTAATTACAGACTTTGAATTAGCCTAAGCACTTGCTGAAAATCCTGAATTTCACAGAAGGACTAAGCATATTGACTTAATATTCCACTATATATGTCAATTAACAAATGAAAAAAGGCTAATATTAACTTACTGTAAATCAAAAGACAATAATGCAGACCTATTTACAAAGGGCATTTCACGCAAACAATTTGAAAAATTCACACAAGTCATTAGACTTAAAGAAGTCAACTAAATAAAATATGCAATTATAAGGTATACACTATGCATATAAGCAAATAAAAATCATAACTATAAAGATAACTTGCTAATAAGGCATACAATGGATTAAAATTATCCACAAACCCACTATATACCTTAAGGGAGAGTATAAAGATTACTTGGTAATCTAACTTCAAACCTATATATTAAGGCAACCACAATAGTGATGACTAAGCGGTGTGCTAATTAAGCATCACATATGACTTATTTATAAGCCTACAAAGTAGTTAAGTCATGTGATTAATGCTTACCTTATAATTGGCATTTGAAGTCCAAAGAACTTTCCTGCCAAAGGCAACCCTAACCTTAAGGACAGGGTAGCCCTGCAAGTCCAGGGTAGCCCGGCAAGTCCAGGGTAGCCCTGCAAGTCTAGGGTAGCCTGGCAAGTCTAGGGTAGCCTTGCAAGTATAGGGTAGGTGTAGAAAATCAAACCACCTAAAACTATCAAACCCTGACAAACCACTTGATACGTATCACCACCTTGTAAGTGTGTGATCTACGTATTACTACTGATTCAAACAATCAGATCCTACAGACCCGGTCTAATCAGCCAATCCGAGGTATCAAGTTGTTTAATCTAGTAGATTAAATAAAGCAAGAAGACTGAATTTCTACTATATAGTCAGCTAGAATAGCCGCTTGACTTTGGTGAAAAAAACAATTATTAACCACACAATACAACTAGTCTTTTGCACCTTACTTGCCTACCTTACTTTCTGCCTTTCTACTGCTTACAGCAGTACTTTCACTAGTTAAATACTTTGCTTCTATAACCTACCTCTTTAGTCACAACTTAACCTTATGATTAAGCAGCTAATTAGTAGCAATGCTAACATAGTCAATTTATACAAAGCTATTATGCAGCTAGTTGGTAAATTGGTGTAAGAGAAAGTTATAGCTGATTATTTAGCTAGCTTTAAAGGCTAGAGACTTTAGTTAGATATAAAAGTCGATTAGACTTTTACTATCCTTCTGCTAGGCTTTAAACTACTTTTAAAGATTGTCTTGACAGTTGGCTTGCATATAAGAGTAGTTTGGTTAGACCTAGCAGACAAATTTATACTAGTGGCAGCATATATATAGGTAAGCATTAATTGCTATATACTAACAGTTCTTTATAGTCTAGTCAAAATAACTAATAGCAAAGGCAACCTATATATTAGCAGTTTAGTACTAGTTAAAGTCTGCAATAAAAGCAGTTTTAAGGTTGTTAAACCAGGCGCAGTAGTTGGCAAAACCCTCGTTAGCCTTTAGTATGGTAATCTTGTCAATACAGGTGCCTTTCAAGCTAAGGTAAGCCTTAAAGTAATTGTTAAGCTTGCTGTCTTTGTTAAGAAACAGCTAGTAAAGTCTTAGGTAAAACCCTTAACTAAAGACCTAGCAAGACCTTTAATTAAGCTCCTAGCAGGCTCTCTAAGCTAGATTTGCAGCTATATTCTTAAGCTAAAGGGTAGCTAGTTAGCTTCCTTAGACTATACTTAGGCTTAGCATATTGATAAGTCGCAACAACTTGTTGTTAGTCTCTAAACCTAGGCTAGTAAGTTGCCATGCTTTGTTGCAAAGCTTTACTGCCTTAACAAAAGCAGCTAGCTAGTTACTTAGAATATAAGCGCCGTTTATATAGTATTAGATTTACCTACATAAGTAAAAGTAAACATAGTCGATATTATAGGCTAGGTAGCCTTTTAGGTTTGTAGTAGTAAAAGCTACTTGTTTAGCTAGTAAGGCAGTGGCAAAAGTGTTACGCCTTGAAAGCTCAGGTCAATATTGCCCCAGCCCCCACGCGCAAAGCCTAGGAAAGCCTAGTAGCTAAGATAGCTTAGTTTGCTACATAAGTAGCTTTAAGTAATTAGCGCAAGCGTAGCCTTTAATTAAAAGGCTCTGTAATTAGTATAGTCCTACCTTGCAAGGTAAGAAAGCCTAGCTAGCCTAGTCGACAGTCTTACAAAGTCTTTGCAAAAGGCTTGCGTAGAGACTCTAGGCAGTCTTAAGTTAAAAACTGCGATAGACTTGCCTAAAGAGATACAAAAGCAGGCTTTAATATACATTCTAGCCAAAAAGCTATTTAAAACAGTTTCTTATCTAATTTACTAGCAATACTATTGCAACTGCTTTCTCTTTCAAAACCTATGCTAATTAGCTACCTTGTATAAGTTAGTTAGACTAATCACTCTTATGCCTTTATCCTACTGCTAACCTAAGTCTTGCAGCCTGTTACAAAAAAGGCTTTAAAGTTAT